>NC_060231.1:701064-1001064 GCF_907164935.1 Osmia bicornis bicornis
CGTGATCCCAGCTTCCCCACTAAGCATTTTATTTTCTCGTTCTTCCACTTTTTTTGCTGCTGCTTGTTTCCTTTCTCTTTTCGTTCCGTTCTTGCTTTCTCTCTTTCCTACTTCCTTCTTTCTTATTTCCGTCTTTCCTCTCCTTCTTCGTTCGTTCCTTCATTCCATTTTTCTTCCTCTCTGCCGCTCTTTGCTTCTTTCCTTCTTTCTTTATGCCTGGAGGTCGAGCGTCATAAAAAGTATCGGATCAGCATTACACGTGAATTGGTGTCGGTTCTATGCGAACGGCCACTCGGTTGTTGAACTTGTAGATGTGGCGTTTACCCCATCTCTATTCTTCTCCCTGTTTTCCTTGTTTCCTTTCTTTCTTTCCTCTGTAGTTTTTATGATTTCAATAGGAGACGCCTCCATCTCGCACGGTTTCGAACTCCGTAAAGAGGCAGTTTATTCGAAGCCACGGAAGGGCAAACATGCCAAAATATAAGAACTACGTGTTATGTTTCGTGCTATTGACGAAGCGGGACGAAATTATACTTTAGCTTGTAAGATTTATCTTGATTTAGTGCGGAACAATGGGCGACGATTACACCCCAACGAAATTCCTAATAGACGAGATTTTGCGCGACTAGATTATCAATTCGGGGAGCAGGAAATCGTGATGCAGCTTACTACAAGACGTAACGGAACAGGTCGACCTCGAATGCATTGGCAGAAAGAAGAAAAAGTTATAGCTCTCGCAAGAGCTTATCCACTGATGGAGTTACGGAGCATCGCGAGAAGAGTAGGAATCTCGCACATGACAGTGCGGCGTATAATACGCGAAGAAGGTCTGCGACCATATAAAATTCGACGTGTCCAAGCTCTACGCCCTAATGATTATGTCACACGGCGAGAATTTTGTAACTGGATGTTACATAAACTGCGACACGATCCACGCTTTTTGGAACGTGTCCTATTCACGGATGAGAGCAGCTTTTCGAGTAGCAACATCCTCAATCGGCAGAATGCAAGGATTTGGGCGTACCGCAACCCCCAAGATGGAGTAATTTAATCAAGGAAGATTCACCGTTAATGTCTGGGCAGCATCATTGGCAACCATATTATCGGCCCGATCTATTTGCCGACACGGTTAACCAGTGCAATATCTTCAATTTCTAAGATCGAAACTCTTGAGTGATCTGCGGCACATCATTCCGCGAAGTCAATGTAATTCAACCTATTTCATGCACGATGGTGCTCCACCACACTCCAGCCAAATGGTGCGACAGTTTCTAAATCAAATGTTTGGATCGCGGTGGATAGGACGAAGACCTGCTCCCCATGTGTGGTCTCCCCGTTCACCGGATTTGACACCACTGGATTTCTTCCTCTGGGGAGGCGTGAATGACGTCGTTTATCGCTCAGGTGGGGAAATTTCATCGGTCCCACAATTGAAACGACGGATTGAATATGCATTCAACCAAATTAAATCCACTCGTAACATCGGCGAGAAGATATCAAGAAATATGGAGCAGCGTGTGCGTGGCATGTTTGTGCAACCGTGGTGGTCACATCGAAGCGAGCACGCAGGCACGGCTTCTGCGTACGATTCGTTACGACGCACAGTGGTTCGAATGGTTGATTTAGATGGACAAAAATCATTTTCGAATTAATAAAAACAAATTGTTTTTATGTAATCTAGAATAACCATAGATTAAAATTCTAATATTGTAAGACCTTCCAGCCTTTTCGTAAATGTGTACAGACTAGGCAAAGTACTATGTAAGAGCGGACAACTCATCGCTAGTCAATCGAGCGCATTTCCATGGTCGACTGGAATACACAGTCTGTCCCATTTCCGATGAGACTGGTTTAAATTAATAGCCGATTGCAACGATATCTCTGATTCATCTATTGATCTTTGTAGACACGTCTTTCATCTATCTTTACATCGAGAAATGAAAAGAACATTGAAAAAGTCAGCCAAATTCTGCGCTCTGACCGTTGTGTGTCCGCGAGACTTATTGAAGAGCTGACTGGCATTCCTAAGAGTGTAGTCCATCGCATTCTGACCGAGGATTTGGGAAAGAAAAGATCTGCGCGCGATTTGTTTCACATTCTCTCTCGGAGGAGTAAAAAGACATGAGTGAGAGTCATTGCAAGGACATGAAATCTGCCAAAGAAAAAGACCCTGCATTCATGTCATCCATCGTAACTGGCGATGAAACATGGTGCTTCCGATACGAGCCACTCACCAAAGGCAGAGCGCGACATGGAAGTCATCAGATGAGCCGAAAGAGAAGAAAGTGCGGATGCAGAAGAGTCGAATCAAGACGATGCTCACCGTTTTTTTCGATTCCAAAGGCATTATCCATAAGGAATTCGTTCCAGAAGGTCGGACTGTGAATGCTCAACATTATTTGGGTGTTCTGAAGAGATTGTGGGACAGAATTCATCGTGTTCGACCGAAGTACAAGGAACTTGGCAGTTGGTTTTTGTTGCATGACAATGCGCCGTCGCACAAAGCCATAATTGTACGCGAGTTTTTGGCCAAAAAAAGCATCATAACGCTCAACCACCCGCCATACTCGCCTGATATAGCGTCGTGCGACTTCTGGTGAACACCTACAGTACGATTCCGACCATCCAGAAGGCTTCGACCGACATCCTCAAAGCTATTCCGGCCCACGAGTACCAGACATGCTTCGATAAATTTTTAATGTATTCACTTAGAGGAGGATTATATTGAATAAATATATTGAAAAGAATGCACTGTAAAGCGTCTTCTTCTTTAATTTAAACCAGTCTCATCGGAAATGGGACACACTGTGTATGTTATAAGTTTGTTAAAATGCACTTAAGTTTCATGTTGATGATGAATGTAGCAGCTGAAAGGGTATATTTCAGTTTTAATCACCACAAACATCAATACCTTTCTTGTATTTTTGTAAATCGATCTTCGAGTTAGGTTATTATTTCGTATGAAAAATTTTCATAATGTAACGATTCGTCAGTGTAGAAGTATATGCTCCACGTCGTTCCATGTGATGAAAGTTGTACCTATGAAAAGTAGAGATTGTCTGCTTTATTTTAATACCATACTCGACTTGCAAAAATTTGCAAAAGTATGCTAAATGTTAAAATGAAGTTAACGCTGACGCCCGTGACATATATTGGTACAACCGATACGCTCGTCAGTTAGTGGTCTTTTTTTCATAATTCACAGTTTCGTTGTTTTTAATTGTGGTTATTATTATCCTGTTTTTTCTCTTGTACTTATTTACTGTTATTGTTATTGTTGTTATCGCATTATTATCCCTGCGAGGATCCTTATAAATGCCATCTGCGTCATCTTTGCCACAGCGCGGTACCTGTCATAAAGCAATTCAGAATTTCTACCTTTGTAAATGAATTCACTATCCTAAAAAATTCTAAGCTGGCCTGTAAACTAGTTTATGAAACCATAGACTGCGGCACATTGCCTTCCTTCTACAAATGCTTTGTGACGAGTACCCATGTCTTTTATTCTTGGGTTAGCGTCAATGTTGGATTATTTTTAGCACGTTTTAGGGTGGTCAAAGCCCTTCATATGGTTAGTACCTGCTACGGTCGAGACACGTGGGAATTTCCCTGATGTCACTAGGGGTACTCTCGGTACCAGAGGGTGACTGGTGACATGAAGGCGGTAGTTTATCGATGATTCCCACCCGCATTTCTTGACCATCAAGCAAAACGACCGCGTTTTTGTATGATTTTCCAAAATGTAACAAACACCAATCCGTCCTTTGTCACCGCAGCACTACCTTATATAAAGGGGTTACTTAAGAGTATCAATCGAGATCAAATCATAGGCATCGTCGCCAGTCAGTCACAAAGTTCTCTTGCATAAGTCAAAGTACTTTTCTAATCAAGGACTGCAGTAGTTTACTTAAGGGGATAAACTTGAGGTCGAAAACTCACTCATTCAATGAGCTCAGGTAGACCATTGTATAATTTTTTTTCACAAGTTATAGCAATGTAGTGCTCCTTTAATTTTGACGTGTAGTGTATGTCTTGATATTTATTTAGTGACTATATCTAGAATGGATTTTCATTCTTTGGCTGGTTTTTCGAGGGTCACGATCAATTTGATGAACTGTGTCAACAAATTCTAATAAAACTGGATGCACTAGCTGTCTGACGAAACAAGATTCTTTCTTAAATAATTTGAGGATTGGCTTCAAGGGGAAGATTTTGTTTTATTTGATGTTTATTTCCTACTGATGAAGAACCTTCAACATCAAGCTCTGCCTCAAGAGGGAGACCCATGAAATCATTTGCAGATCTTCTTATAAAACTAAAAAACGTAAAGTGTCAGGAGTTGTGACCAACATTCTGCAACCGAAATAACGTTGCTGCAAGAAATAGCTTTACGGTCAGAAGGTAAAAGAAGTGCTGCTAAGTTGTCATAACGCGGAATGTATTGCGAGCGAATTACATGTTTGCGGAAAGGCGTTGGAACAAAGATACAATGACAGCCGATGAAGCTTTGGCATTGTATATCGACCACCAAAATACATCCTTTTCGATATAGAACCTTAACAGGAAAAAGGCTTTAAGTTTAGGGCACAAGATGTATTCTTCATGATTATTCGTTACTAAAGGCTAAACGTGCTTGCTTACCTCCTACTAAGCGATTAACATCACAGAGGCAAGTGCAGAACTCTCTTTGCAAGAACATTGGGTCCTGGATAAATCGATTATTCAGTGCTAACAATAGCATATTTAAAGTGACAAAACGAGCTAGAATTATTTTGTAATTGGGGCTGCGATGGAAGTGCGGGGACATAGTAGGTACAAGCAAAAGTTTACATCTGCTGAAAGTGACGATGAATTCCTGTTTTAATTTCATTCGTACCTATAAAATTGTAAGGATTACGAGGGGCCGCGAAACCGCGGTCCCCGCCGACACGCGCGACGCTAGTAACTGGCGCCGCCGACAGGTGGCGACCGCGCGCCACCGCGAACTCGCGAGGCGAACGGCCTCGCGAGCAGATATATACCGGGCCGCGAGACTACCAAAACCAGATCTGTACTCGGAACCGAATCTCCTAGATGAGCGGTAAAGAGACACGATCAACTTCATTTTTGGCTCCTTCTATTCCGCCAGCAGTGTTCGGCAGGACGGGTTGTGTCTACGGCCGTCCACCGATACTGTCCGCTGTTATCCCTGGTCCCGGCCGAGAGCTCTATCGGCGCCCTGCCGACCGCCGCACAGTGGGACAATAATTTTTAACAAAGAAAACATCCAACTTCGAAATGCACTATAAAGTGTAAAATAATTTCTATTTCATTGATTACCAATATTCTATAGCTATTAATAATATCTACTTAATCGTTAAATAGGATACGCAAATACAGTTCAAAAGTTTTTCGGAGGCGGCGCCAAATTAAAAACTTTTCCTCCTACTAGGATGATCGTAACTCCGGCTTCAGCAGCCTATGAAAATCACCCATTTGATAATTTCAAGTAAACAATATTCAACGGAATCAACAAACCCATTGCGAATTAACTACTGCAGTTTCACGAGTGACCAGCACTTAAGGGGGGTAGACACGGGTAATGCAGCGAGGTGACGTTACCGGCAAAATGGGCCTATTAATGGGTTTACGGAAATCGGTTATTTGTCCTTATAAGAAGAACACATAGGGCTGGGTGAGGGCTCATTCGAAAGAGGAAGGGTCCAATGCAGGGGGCTCAAACCGATGGTTTAAACGAGATTGTTTGATATCTAATAATATGAGTGTCCAAAGTAGAGGAACAAATCGAGAAAATACGCCCCGCTGAATCCGAGTACATTTTAAGTAACTATAACAGTTTTGTGACTAAAACGATTTGTTGAGCCCCCTCATTGAACCTTCCTCTTTCGAATGAGCCCTTATTCAGCTCAAGATCTTCTTATATAAGGACGAATAACCGATTCCCGTAAAAGCATTCCCAAAGACGAGTTCCGCCATTATCTGGATACTACAGAGCAAGTCACCGTGACAAATTTAGTTCAGCTAGTGGGTTCGGAGATGGCGCTGTTACGTTACGCGGCGCGAGGCGAGCGCGCAACGTAAAGATAAGAAAACAGATCAGTTGTTAATAATTAATTGATTGATTAATGCGATGAGAAAGGTCTCGCTGCCACCAGTCCTGACCGCGTATGACGCGTTAACGTCCTCTACGATCAGAACAATTTTAAAAAGAGGAAATTTAGGTATTTATTCCCGTTGAGTTCGTCCGTGTTCTCGGTCCCGTACGGGTTCCCTCCTTAAAACGTAGTGTTAGTGTGCGTGGATTTGATGTAAGAAAAGGTGTTATAATTCAAAGAAATAATAAACTGGTTAGTGTGCAAAAATGAGATGGTAATTCAAAGAAACTATTGCAGCTAACAAAGAAACTGATTACTGAAATAATACTGATAAATGTGATTTGGTAAATAGCTGAATTTGAATATGAAACAATTATAATTTACAAGAGTAAAGATGCTTAACCTATTGTATAATAATGACTATAGTTTGACTGTAAATCGTGTAAAATATATATATAGCCCTTTGATTCGAAATTGAGATCTATTACTATAAATCGTAAACGCAAGTATATTTTATTACCAAACGACTATCTCGACAATCAAAAATTGGAAAATAGCGGAGTCAATCCGCGAGGGGTACGACTTGAATGAAGAGACTCTTATAACCCGAAGGCTTTGCAAGTCGTCCCTCGATTATACCTCGTAGTCGAGACAATCGTTTCAGAAAAATCGCGATTGTGAAAATACGGAAAATATATCATTCAAAATCGGTACCTGAGTGTGTAAAAACAAGGCGATCTAAAATGAAGAGACTCTTATAACCCGAAGGCTTAATAGATCGCCCGTGTTGCGTTGTTGAATATCGATAATGCCGTGCTCGACAAATTAGTAATAAACAGGCTTACCGTGAACTAGTAGAATATAGTTTACGATAAATAAATCGTTTGAAATTGCTATGGAATCGCTGAATATCGCTGTTGAATCTGGAACACCAAGAGAGATGATGAGGCTGATGTCGCACTAACACTTGTCGCGCGCCCGATTGCCCTTTTATTGCGAATGAAAATTTAACTAAGACGATCACAAAACGATTACGATTTTTGGAAAAATGGAATAATTAACGCGAATGAATTTAATACGGAAAAATACGCGATCAAACGGATTAAAAGAAAGAGAAAAGGATAGAATTTTAAGAGTATGAAAAGGCGTAACGTGCGCGTCACTGAGTCTTTGCCGCGTATTCGCGAAATTCACCCTCGCGACACTCTGCCTAACGGGTAGGACTTGCCGCGCAGCTAATTTACACAAAGTACTTCGACAACTCTATCTCTAGACGCACGGGCTCCCGTCACGTACTTACACGATTGTTCGACGAAGAGTAATCAGAATCGATCGCGATCCTGGCCGAAAGGGCCCGTCGCGAGGACGATGTCCTGCGTGGGGACATTCCAACAAATCATAGCGCGTGACGACAGCGTCGCGCGCGTTGCTATTGGTTAAAGACGCGTGCTAGCTAAATTCCTCTAGACTATATTCTTTCTCTCTCTTGGTGTTCCGTCTCTGTCTAACGGCTTTTCGGTGTTTCTACGCCGTAGAATTTCTGGAATGTTCTATTCTCAACAATAATTCCAATATTAGATATAAAATGGTGCGATTATCAACTAATAGTTTAAATCAGAATTATTGAACAATAAATATGCGGATAATTATAAACATGAATTGTAGCTGTTGTACTATTATATGTGAATAATGGACCGGATATCACGAGGTTCTCTAATTAACAATTGGCTTGTCCATAATCATTTTGTTCGCAAAGAAATCGATCAACAGTACGAATTGCGGTGGTAGCGCAAGTTGTTCGTTAAAAATCCTAATAGCATACGATGATTAATTGATAATTTCAGCAGTATTCAGTTGTTCGATATTCGAATATTCATTCCTGTATTCGCAGCGAACTTTGTTCGAGAACTTTCTTTCTGTTCAAAATCGTACCGTTGGGTCTTAGTTTCAGGTAATTCTTAGAATTCAATACAATGACTTTTATTACTCTGTTAGAATTTTATCGATTCATTGATCCCCTTCGACGGTTCTGGGGTAAGTGCCATGCCGTCCCTCATGGTCCTCCTACCAGAAGATGCAAGATCTTCCCCACTCCGTGGCAAGATCCTTCTAGATCAACCTTATCTTTTGACACGTGCCGTGCAGCACCATGACTTCGGGTCATCGGCCACACGCGCGTTCCTTCGAGAATCGGCGATCGAACTCTCTATCGCCGTTCCATAAACAAAACATCCGCGACTCTTAGAATTCGTCGCACCTCAAGTATCAGCTACCGCCGGCCCAAGTCCGATGACAGACATATGGCTCGGGGTATCGATAGCGTAAAGAATCCTAAGAAATCCTTGAAACCCAGGTCAAAGCCCAAAATGCATTGACCCTGCCACGTGTCAACCCTTGAACACGTGCTGACGCTAACAACTCTGTGTGACCCTTCGTCTCTAAACAGTTCTCGAATGTTGCTAACTTTCGCGGGTGAGGTTCTCATTCCTCGCCCTTTGCACTCATTCGAATATTTGAATTTTATGCTATTTCATACTTTCATTCCAACACTCAATTCGCACATACGATCGGGTTTGGGACCGACTGGCGCCTACGCGTGAAAAAGAGGAGAGTATCGGTTGAAAATCTAAAAGATAAATTGATCTTTACGCTTTTGCGCAGTTAACCTGAGGAGACCCCTATAATGCGAAGCACTGGCTAACTGCGTAGCGAACGCTGTTTACGATACCTCTCCTTGGTCGAAACCGAGTTTTTCTATCTCGAATTCTGTTACTACGCAGTTGAGCACGACGATAGTTTCAAGGAGGGGAATAACTAAAGAAAAGAATTGAGAAATGTGAGAGTACAGTAATGCTTCGAAATAAGCAAGTGGCTCGGGACCGAACAGTTGCTTATTTCGAAGCAGGTATGCTATTCGGCTTGACTTTGTTCTCGAAACGGGACGATAGAGAACGCGAGAAACGAGTGAGAGATCCGAGGTAGCGGCAAATCATAAAGTGATCGGCCGAGCAGCGATGTTATTTTTTGGACAAGGATAGAATATAGCATGCCCTCTCATTCTCGCACTATGCTTTATTTCGAAGCAAATATACCAGACTGAGAAAGCATTATATATATTCCATCCTTCTTCTACTAACCGATGTCACTGCTCAGTCGAGCGTGAAATTTATTACACTAAACATCGGCTTCGCGCTTTCATGGACCTCTCACTCATTTCTCGTACCTCTCACTTTGCGGGCGACTTGAAACAAAGAAGAGGGGATACGGAGTTGCTTATTTCGAAGCAGAGACCACTTGCTTATTTCGAAGCATTACTGTATAAAGGATAGAAAAGACAAAATAGAATAATTATAAGCTCAAACTCTTCCCTGTGCATTTCCCACATGAAGAAGTCTCTTATAACCCGAAGGCTTGATGGGAAACCACAGAGTCGAGGAGAAAATAAGAAAAAGGTGAAGCAGTAATTCGCCCTCCCTACGTTCCTTACATGAGGAGACTCCTATAACCCGAGGGCTTGATAAGGGAACGTGAGGGGACAAATTTGTAAAATTTTCCCAGACGTGACAGCGCCTACTCAGGAGGACTGCTAACGTGGAATCATAGGAAAACCGAAGCGTTAGCTTGATACATATGTATGTCAGAGTAAAGCATGATGCAGGCAATGTATTCATTTTCGTCCGATTGTAGGTTAGGTTATATGTATGTTAGGGACGGCTTATTTTAAACGTCATCGGTTACTTGAAATCATTGTCGAATTTATATTGTAATTATATGGCAATATTATTGAAAATAAAAAAAGAAAGATTGGAACTTTTTTACTAATACTGGTAGTATTGATTTACTGATATATTTTCAAACTGTGGAAGTTACAGCAATTATTTCAAATTATTTCTCTTATTATTATTCTTTTGTATTCTACCGACTATTGTATAAAACATATAGTAAACGTATATGTATGTATATAAATGTGCGTATGTATAACTGACAAGTTTAAACTCAAAAGAAGGGTAGGCTGAAGAATGATAAACAATTTATTCTTTATTTAATTTTATTTTAAATATAAATACTAATAAATAAATAAAATTCATTTAAAAAATAGGAGTTGTTTTGCTCCTCTTCCACCTCTTCCATCGCTTCCTCCTCTTCCTCCTCTTTCTCCTCTTCCTCCTCTTCTTCTTCCTCCTCCTGCCCAATATTTTAAGATTTTATTCTCTTTCTTGAGCTCGGTAATCTGTAATTTGAAAAATACACATAAAGCTTATGTTAAACTCGTGCAAATGCTGACCTACGCTAATCGATCGTAACGTATTTACATACCTTCTTCTTATATGTACGGGCCATTTCCCGATATCGCATATATTCCGGCCACCACGTACTTGATGCACTACTGGCCTCTGCGGACGACGTCCTGTTTCTCTGTCGTGTCGGACTCCGATCCCGGGACAAAGTCCGTCCTCGGGACGGACGTCGGCTTCTAGATCGACTCCGGGTTTTCGATTCGCTCCGTCCTTCGGACGGACGCCGGGTTCTCGTCGGGCTCCGTCCTTTGGACGGACGCCAGCTTCTGGATCCGCTCCGTCCTTCGGACGGACGCCGCCTTCTGGATCCGCTGCGTCCCCGGCATCGAGTCCGTTTTTTCCTTCATTTCTTTGCTACTCATCTAAAACAAGTCAAAAAAACAATGGAACTATAAATGGATTTCAAACTGCAATACATAGAAGAGTACATGTTTATCAAGGATATACAATCAGTCCCATCGAAGTTGTCGCAGTGAAGTTGGCGCGCTAACGCCGCCGCGGCGTGAATGCGTTAGCGCGCCAACTTCACTGCGACAACTTCGATGGGACTGAGTGTACATTCGGGTACAAGATAGGCTTCCTTTGGCCAAGTCTTAGCGCAGGAGCGGAATGTTCACATTTATAAACGCTGGAATTCCAAGTTTAAAAACTTTGAAATGCATATATTTCCAAAATTTGTAATTCGGAGATTATCAAGTTTCGAAATATCTGTATTTTCAAATGTCTAACTTTGTGCTTTTACAGTTCAACTAAATTTCAATTCAAGAAAACCTGTATTGCACCCGAATGTATATATTTTTTCTAGACATTTCGCAGCTGAATTATAACATAACTTTATTATTCTACGTGAAAACAAATACACGAATTTCTGATTGTAAAGAACATACGAACACTCAAACAATCACAGCTGACATAATAGATTTCGCACATAAAATTTGAACAACACTGTGACGATAATGAAACTTCACCCGCAATATGTCTAAATACCGTCTTAGGTTGAAAGTAAAATGTAGACGTGTATCGGTTATTATGAAAGTGGCGTTAGTATAAATTTAAAAAAAAAATAAATTGAACTTTATGTTTATTCTGTATCATGTTGATCTAATGTGTAATAAATTACGTAAATCAACAATGTGTATCCATCCCCCAACACATGACACGAGAAAAGAGGAAATAATTTATAACAAAAAATGCAACCGACTTCCAAATCCACTAAAAAGTATGAAAAAAATTAGCGAAATGTAATAAACGGAAAATTTGAAATTAGACCACTTTCATATTACCGGCACATATACTGAAAAAGAGAGGAGTATGTAGGAGTAAACGTCAAGGTACTTACGATGTTCACTTGCTGACGGTCACTTTTTTTCTGACGATCGAGCCTTTGCTACATTCAAAAATGGACAGGGCCCAAACTGCCTTTCTCACTCACTCTATATTTTTTATTTCACTTGCACCAAGGGTAGAGGGGTACGTCAGCGGCCCGCGTGAAAATTCGAATGCGCAAAGGTTTGAAAATGTGCGGCGTGCCCGCGCATACTTGTACGTTGTTCCTTCGCCGTTAGGAAAGTGGGAAAGGATAACTGTACAACGAAATAAGAATTTTTTCCTAATAAAGTCGTTGATACATCAAAAGTATACGCAGAGGATAATAAAAAATTCTTTCCTGTGCACAATTTTGCATTAAAAAGTATCCCCGAAAGTACATATTCTAAATGTAAATGTATCAGTATGTAAATGTATCTATGGAAATGTATCAGTATACAATAATCCTAATGAGAAAGAGAGGAACAGGATGCATACATCCATCCTGTTCCGTTCTGTTCCGTTCTGTTTATCTTTCGTTCCGCGTCTCAGCATCGCTGATCTGTGATCAGCGCTAGCTGATCAGTTTTTTGTCGCTTGCACTACGCTGCAGACGCAGAAAACTATCGAATTGCGCGGGTATTGATATATGAAATTATTTTTTCATTTACGCATAATTCAAAAGTGCAGTGATAATCGGTGTGTGTGTGTGTGACGATTGCCATGGAAGGAAAAAACGAAGGCGCAGATGCAAGAAACAAGCGCTATTTGAAGAATACTACAAGAAAGAACAAATTGAATGTATTTACAAGGCGTTTGTCCACAAATAAGAAACGTCGAAAAAGGTAAGTTACGTTTTATGGTATAAATTTGTATCATGTTACAGTTTGTGATGTAGTAATAGCACTGTATTTTTTTTTATACACTCAGAGACAAAATAAGTAAACACTGTTCAAAACAGAATACCTTGGTTAAAATTGGACTAAATAAGTTCAGGTTTTTTGAGAAGCTATAAAAATTTATTCACTGAAATATGTATTTTTATCGTTTAAAAAAATTACAATTTCTTGCAATCGTGAAAAAAACAGTGAATGCTAATTTTTCAACTTTTTTATGTGAGTTTATAATGAAAATTTAAAATATGTGTTTCGTAGATTCAAATAAGTTATGTGTGTGCTGAAAATTTCATCGAGATCGGTCAAGGCATTTATACATATTTTAGTGAATTAATTTTGATACCTTCTCAAAAAACCTCAAGTTATTTAGTACAATTTTAACCGAGGTATTCTATTTTGTACACTGTTCACTTATTTTGTCTCCGAGTGTGTTATATGTACAGTCAGTCACAGTGAAAATGGTCTACCCGTAACAAACAGAATATTAGTTCAAATAAAACAATAAATACAAATAAAATACATTCATTATGCATATCAAATTATTCTACGGAGTTAGAATAAAATGATATAAATTGTTATTACATTAGAGATGCCTAAATCGCACATTTCCTGATATTCTTCATTATATTTCAAAAACTAAGAATCTAAACATGCATAAATCATTTCTAAAGTTGAATACTTGCAATTTTTGTTTAAGATTGATTATCTAAAAAACTATAAAAGTTACATCAAAAGTTACAGCGGAAACAGTGTGAAGCGAAGAGAGTTTTCTTTATACCTACCTCGAGCGCAATTACAAAATTGCGACAATACAAAAATCTATAAGAATCACTTCTGTAATTTGATATGCACAATCAATGTATTTTATTTCAATTTATTGTTTTATATAGATAAATATACGCTCCGTCGCGGGTGGACGATTTTCACTGTGAGTGACTGTATATAATTTTGTTATATGAAGGTAATGTTTAAAATTAGTAAAAGTCATCGATGCTTTGCGATTAAATGTTCAGCGTAGTTGCTTATTGAATACGAAACACATTGCTTCTTTTTTTGTGGATTTTTGTCTGCAATATGTAAGACATCCATGTGTCCCTTTAGTAAAAGTGTTTCATTGAAAATTTTAGTCTTCTAACATTCTCCAGGCCTCACTAGCAACCTTTGTTCAGCCCTGGCAATGTTTCAACATCTCAAGTACCCTGCAGTTCGGGATATTCGTACGCGCTAGCTTTATTTTTCGGCTGCTACGACCCTCGTTGTATCCTTCTCTTTTATGATCCATTGACAGCGACAAAGTAACCGCGAGGATCGAAGAATACTGTTCGCTGAATATACCTACATCGTACAAATTAGATTTCCAAGATGGTATTTCGATTTGTCGCTATTGTCCTGAATCCGGGGAAATGAAAGTTTGAATTCTCATAATCCTTTTATAACGTTTATTATTATTCGGTTCCGTATATAGTTTGAATAGTTCGATGTTGCTCGCTCGGAGGTCGGGGTTATCCCCCCTAATGTCTACAATTGGCTTCATCTAAAATAAACAAACGTAACCGAGATCATGATCACATTGAATGGGAAAATAATTTTGGCTGCACTTCGTCTTGGGGGACCACAAATTTTCGATGAAAAGTATCAAATCTTATAGTTTTTGACCTGAAACATTCGAAATGCAAGTTATATGTCCAGGAAACCAATAGTTTAAGAAATACAAGTGTATAAAAATGTACGTTTTTAGTGACGTTTGACAGGTTACAATGACGCCATGTTGCTTCTACCCATCTTCTGATTGGTTCGCACGAAGGTTCGCGCATAAATTTGAAATCTGTTCATTTATTTCAGGTATCATTTGTTAATTCTATCAATTTTTTTATTCAACTGTTATATTCTTGGTAGCATCATTCTCAGAACCGTGTTTTATTGTTGCTGTGTTTTTTGTATGTTTTATTGATTTTTTGTGTGTTTTTTTCTATCTTCTATTTATTTTTTGTGTGTTTTTTCTATTTTTATTTATTTTTTCTATTTTTTGTGTTTTTTTGTATATTTATATATAAGAATGAGTACGATAAAGTATAACTTATGCAGGTATTTGAATTTTATGTGTTATTTTCTTTATACATTTTAATGTTCTGTATATTTTGTATGTATTATCTGGGTTTTTGTGAATTTTATTTAATATGATTTATGCAGCTTGCCCGCTTCGAAGGAATCGGCTGTTTCATGGGCCAGGGAGAAGGGACTTCTTCGTACTACAAAGAATTGTAGTACCCATCGACGGCCCATGAAGCTTTACGCAGGCGGGGAACACGGTCTTGGCCGTTTCCGATGCCCTGCTGGCCGCGGTAACTGCAAGCAGTACGCGGCCACAGTCGATTCCTTCTTTCAGGATGTCCGTCTGCCGTTGCATAAGGCAATAAAGTAAATTTTCATTTGAAATCATTTGATTATTAATTTCAATTAAATTTATAATCGTTTCTTATATATACATTTTTTTTTAAGGCTTATGTATTGCTTCACTTCCGACTTCTCCTACGAGGTTACCGCAACGGAGGTATCCGACGTAGGAGAAGATCAGGAAGTATTATCAACGGACACGATTGCAGCGTGGTTCCGCTATTGTCGGGAGATGATAGTGGACCACGTTTACAAAATGCAAGCGGGCAAGCCGAAATTAGGCGGGATCGATGAAGGAGGTTCTGCAATCGTTGTACAGGTAATTTTGATACTGTTTTTCATTAATTTTGTTATTATTCCTGTCTTCTACTACTGCACTTTAAATATTATTTCAGATCGATGAGGTCAAATTCGGCAAGCGCAAGTATAACCGTGGCCGTATCCTCGACGGCCACTGGGTACTTGGCATGGTCGACACATCGACCAACGATTGTAGAATGGTTGTCGTTCATGACCGGGAAGCGGCAACCTTGATCCCTCTAATCAAAGAAAACGTTGCTGCAGGCAGTGAGATCCATACGGACTCATTTAGGAGTTACATGGGTCTCGCTGCAGAAGGATTCACCCATAAGATGGTGAATCATAGCGTCGAATTTGTTGGTAATTATTTCAGTTTGGTTAGGCTGCACCAATGTCACATTGGTGTGATAATAAATAAATGTTTTGTGTATCTTTTAATTACAGCGCCTGATGGAACTCATACGCAACAAATCGAAGCTAACTGGCGACCGGCAAAGGATTGGATGCGCGGAAGAGGCCGCTTCCACGACGAAGACTTTGCCGATCGCCTGTGTGAGTATTTGTGGAGAAAATTCTGTAAATCTCACACAATTCATCTTATGGATTCCTTGATCGCAGCAATCAAGGAGCAGTACGTTTTCGAATAAGGTAACTTGAACTTACAATTAGTCACTTAAACGAACCAATCAGATGATGGGTAGAAACAATATGGCGTCATTCTAACCTCTCAAATGTCACTAAATACAGTAAAACCTGGATAAATGCAACCAAGATTGGGACCCAGTGGTTGCATTTATCCAAGCGAGGTGTCAAATCTCGGGTTACAGGCGACGACCAGCCAAGCGTGAACGTAGAAAAGGACAGACAGTGGTGGAAAGAGAGAGGTCCGATGATCAAAGGAAAGAGCCGAAACGTATCGGTGTGACTAATACTAATTGAAGTATAAAACTTTTTTATTTTTGACTTTTTTTTATTGAAACTTTTACTAACGCATTGGTGAAATTTTTCTGATTAAAATGGTACTAAACACGATATAGTTTCAATTATAATTACTTGCTAAAATTGATGTTAAAGGTTGGCGAAAAGCAAAGGAGGATTGGAAGTGAAAACCGGTTGCGGCGTCGACTCGGGTTTCAAACGTTGCATATATCCAAGCGAGGTGTCGATTCTGGGCATTTAAACGTTGCATATATCCAAGCGAGGTGTCGATTCTGGGCATTTAAACGTTGCAAATATCCAAGCGAGGTGTCGATTCTGGGCATTTAATGTTGCATATATCCAAGCGAGGTGTCGATTCTGCGTCCGTACAAATCGTTTGTACCGTGTTACCTATTCTACGTTCGTACACAACATGCGACGTGTTGCATGTTGCATGTTGCGTGTTTCATGTATCTTTGGTGTACGGCCTGCCTTATACATATGTAGCCAAATCATATCGTGTTTGGTACCATTTTAATCAGAAAAATCTCACCAATGCGTTAGTAAAAGTTTCATTAAGAAAAAGTTAAAAATAAAAAAGTTTATCGTTCAATTAGTATTAGTCACACCGATATTACGGTCGGATCATATTACACGGTTTCCTCGCCGAGCGGCTCGGTCCGGCTTAGGGGGATCCCCCCAAGTGGAGGGGATAGCGATGTTGCATATATCCAGACAAACTTCTGTTGCATATATCCAAGTTTTTCTGTATAGGACAATTCTTGAATTTCAATCACAATGCCAGCATATAGGAAGGGTAAATTCTAAGAGAGCATATTTAAAAAGACAAAGTAACTACTGCGTGTAAAAGAACATAAAATGAAATTAATTCACTGAAGTTTTGCACTTCGAATATAAACGCAAGATAAATGTTTAGTTTTATCATTTCACAGTTTGTTAACACATCGCAGATATGCAGTTAATGCATCAGTTAATTATTACGCAAAGGACTGCATCAATATTTATTATCTTATTATATTTATTATTATATTACTTATTATTATTATTATCTTAATATTATTACCTTATATTATATATTATTATTTTATATAATTATTTTATATTATATTTTTATTATTATTTTATATAATTATTTTATATTATATTTTTATTATTATTGTATTACTTTTATTATTGTTATTTATATATTATATTACTTATCATACTTGTATCATATTATATTATATTACGAATGTTTCGATTAAATTCATTTTTATTTTCATTTAAACGCAGTAGTTATTTTGTCTTTTAAATATGCTCTCTTAGAATTTACCCTTCCTATATGCTGGCATTGTGATTGAAATTCAAGAATTGTCCTATACCATGAAATTCGAGCGATACGCGAGACTGACGCGCCAAGATCACTGGAGAGGGGTACCGTGCGACTCAACGTTTAATGCATTAACGTATATGGAAAATTTGACGGCTTTTTTCTAGGAGAAGGGTTGATTTCCGGCACATGGTTCCTTTCAGACTTTTTATCCCCTCGATGAGCACTATACGATAAGACAATAAAAAAGTTTGACCTTGAAATTAGGGGTCAAGGTCAATTTTGCGGTCGCTTTCTTTGACAGATCTCCACCGATCCAGAGGTGTAGAATCACTCCATATAGGTCGTGACATTTAATTTTTTTACACCCTGTACATCATGAATTTTCTGTCTCCGTACCGGCTTACATTTCAGTGCAGCTAAATCTGGCCGGCCTATAAATACTTATCGAGTCTTTACTGTATTTGCCTTCACCATGCACGGATCGAAATTAATTATATGCAAGCCGTTTAAAGTCGTTACTCGAGATAAAGCCACGTAAGCCTGATCGCAACTGAAAATACTATTACCTATATCGACTACAGCTGTCTTTACGCTTAATCCCTAGCATTTGTGAATGGTGATTCCATAACTGAGAGATATTGGAAATTGATATCGAAGGACATAAGCTTTATCCATTATTTCAAACTTAGAAGTAATTCTTTAATACGAATGCACAGTACCCGTTGATAATCGAAACTGCACTGTGTTGATGTCTTCACTATCCGGTGCTCGTAAGAATCCAACAATTTCTTCAATAGTACCGTTTACGAGGCCCAATGTAACATCTATATTACGCCGTAACATTACCTTGACACCAAGTTTGACAGTGATAATTCTATGTAAGCGAGCTGTTTGCGAATTATCCTCCTCGTATTTATCTAAGAGTTTGTGCACACGTTTCTTTAAATATTCAACACAATCAAGAGTGTCGCGTGACACTAGTTTCACTTCTTCGTTGTTAATTGTTGTAAGCATGGCTGTATTAAATACATCACACATGTAACGCGTAGGAAATATACAAATTGCGTCAAACGGCAAATTTTGGACATAATTACATAATTCATTTAATCTGTCTTCACTACGTTCAGAGTGAAAAGGAATTGTCCTCGATTGTAGTGTGGCAATATCTTGTTCCGTAAAAGCACCAAAACGAACTCTCTATAAAAGCTCGCGGTAAACATTGTCTTCTCTTGCCGCATATTTATGCATAGTTCGTCATAGTGAAATAATCTACCCACAAATTCGATACTGCCAATGATCCCAAGTATTTATCATTTTTATCCGACGTCGAAAAGGAGGAGGATACTCAATTCGATCAGTATATTTTTTCTTTTTTTTTCTGGCTTTGTTCGCCGATTACTCCGAGATAGATCGACCAATCGGAACGAAACCTTTTGCATCTTGTAGAGTATGTCTTCCGATTGGTTCCGTTAAAAAAACATTTTGCATTTTTTCATTGCCAAGGAGTATTATTGCAAAAAATAGAGAGTTTCTAATCTCAACAAAGGTTGATTTCAATGACCCTTTAATATGTTGTCGGGGGCATGATGCTGAAGAACTTTTTTATTATGCATAATCAACTGAAAGCTTTAGTTTCCGAGATATTCGCGAAAAACTATTGTTACTACTACATTGAATTCTACGTATGCCTACGTGTATTCTACCGCCTACTCTGACGGTGTATGGATCAAAATGCAATAGTCTGTCTCTACTGTTTCTATACACATATCGCGTCGACCAGAAACCAGTATACAGGTAAGTCTCGATTAATGCTAGTTCACATAGTGCGATATTCGGTTTAGTGCGAATTTTAAAATGATACCAAGTCGCATTTAATGCGAACAAAAATTCAGTTAATGCGAGGTTTGCGAGGCTTTTTTCGATCCAGACATGGACCGAAGCATGCAAGTTAACAGAGACTTAGATAAAATACTGCGGGTTTATCATCACATATACGGAGATATGAAAAAGCAGAAGAAAGTGCAATCAACACTGTTAAAGTACAAAACATGTTTATGCTATTATAATTTAATAATATACGTATGATAAGGACCAATTCCTATATTTCAAATATTCGAATAGTACGAATTCAAATAATGAGAACAATTTCTGGAAATTATTACTCGCACTAATTGAGACCTACCTGTATATATATAATAACTATTCTTATTGCAAACTTCTATTCTTTAGCGCTACTCTGCAAGGAATGTACCGATCGCTATGATCGGAGACGGATCATAATCGGAGATATTGTCGCGATGATCCCAATTGTAAAAATTTGTGGAATTTGTAATTGTTATTAACTATTGTTATTGCAAGAATCCTATTCGCTGGTGTTACTCTGCAAGGAATGTACCGTTCGCGATGAAAGTTTTCCAATCTAATTAGATATTTTCATGATGAGCTTGCTTCCAAAAATGTATGGAATTTATTATTGTTAATAACTATTGTTATAGCAAAAAGCTTATTTCTTGGTGTTACTTTACAAGGAATGAACCAATCACGATGAAACCGTTTCTAATGGGCAATGTGTTTAACGTGGGCCTTTTGTAAAATGACCCGGTATTGTGTAGAAAAGACATTGTGCAAAATGTACGTAACAAGTTTCGGTCAATCTATAAAATGTCCGATCATTATACAGAATATCTAGAGGGTGGTGGTCAATGTATCGAAACGCTCTTGCTACATATATGTGATAGGTTAAATTAGGCTACATATATAAATCCGGCCGCCGCGGCCGCGGCGCGCCGTAAGACGGCCGGCGACACTTTCCTAAGACAATAGTGTTGTTTAAATAATACCAAAAGCGATGCCGGCCGCTTCGCGGCGCCCGGATTTGAGTGTGTGGCCCGTCCTAACCTATCACACCTATGTATGGTTTTAATAATAATAATAATAATAATAAGTTTAATGTCAACGAACCGTGGGTATTATATAAAATGTCCGGGCCATTTGTGAAATACCTGCCCAATTCATACATTGCCCAGAAGAATGTGCAATCTACACAATGTCCGGTCATTTTACAAAATGCCCACGTTGAACACATTGCCCGTAACACCTTTCACATCTAATAGGAGATATTTCTACGATGGTCCCACTTGCAAACATTTATGGTATTCGTTATTGTTAATAACTATTGTTGTTGTAATTATCCAATAAGAACGGTACACCACCTTACGGCATGCTACAAATACTGCTCGTTCCACTAAAAAGTGTGAAATAAAATAATTTTTAACAAAAAACAATCCGACTTCGAAATGCACTAAAAAGTGTAAAATAATTACTATTTCATTATACCAGTATTCCACAGCTATTAATAAAATCTACTTAATCGTTAAATAGGATACTAAATACATTTCAACCTTTTCGGCGGCGGCGCAAAATTAAATAATACCCGAATATACAATCCTGCCAATAACGATTTGATTGCGGTATGGCAAACTTGGTAATTAATAAGTCGTAAGAAAACAAATTCGAAAAGTTATAGATACGGCAGAAAACATTTGTAATTGTAACGATTGTATCAGTAGTTGGTAGCACTTCTGATGTACCATACATGTATACTGTGTAACGTGAAACGTATCACATGAATATGTTTAGAATGGTATGGCGACACTGCCATGGGAATATTTATCGATAGTCTGTAGTATCGATATGTCTCGAGTATCAATCGAGGACCTTTTGTATCGATGGTTATAAATCAAGAGCGAAATTCAAACACCATCTGCGCGAATGTACACTTATATAAATAGACAAGGCCCAAATTGTAAACCCCTCGACATGGGTGATCGAGCTGAGAGAAGGCCGGAAATCCAGAGAATGGGATAGTTTTACTTCTAAAAATCCTGAAAGGCTAATTTATGATAGACCATAGCAAATTCGTTGTTTTCGACCAAGTCACGAAGGTCCTTAAAGGATACGAAGTCTTTTCCGATATCCTGTCTTTTCATGCACTCTAAGAGGGTCGTAAATTTCCTCAAGAGATGCCTTTGGCAAGTACAAGGTCTTGTCTTTTCCTATTTTCTCTGGGTCCCACGCTTTCTCGTAGCACATGTGCGCTGCAACGTTCTAGCGTCTTGGCGGAGCGCCTCCACTTCCACGCGCCTGAGGGTGGACCACAGCCAGGAGAAGGGGCCCACGCGAGACGGGGTGGACTCCTCCACCATTGGACGAGGGATGATCCTGAGGGAGGATCCAGGATCCACGAAGGAAGGGGCATCGACGGACAGCGCGCGAAGATCTCCTCCGCCAAGCGTTGAACGTTCAGAATGATTTTGTCAACCAAATTAGACGGATCTTTTCTCACGAGTAATTATAACGCATCCTGAAATCAGAGTCTTCAAGTCTGCTTCAAATAAAGAGTTCAAGTTAAAATCGTAAACAACAGTGAACGATAGATTATTTTGTTTTATTCTCGCGCCTTGCGAGCGGAGCGCCTCCGCGCTCCACGAACCACCTTACCTGCGCCTAATTCCCCAGAAATCCCTATACACCGTGAACGGACACGCAACAACTACGTTTCACGAGAGACCATGCTTAACTTGCACAGCTCACTAGGTCTAGGGAGATTTTTAATAACGTGTGTGATTCCCCTCTACAGCTTGCTTTGTACTTTCCGATCATATAAATGGTGGACAGAAATATATGACGTACGATAACTGATAAGCGATGATAACATGGTAAAGATACACGATACAATGAAATTCCTGTTATTTTTCAAAGAAAAAAATTATATCGTCAAGAAGGAAGCAAGCTGTATACGGGAATCACACACGTTATTAAAAATGTCCCTAGACTTAGTAACCTGCGCGAGTTAAGTAAGGTCTCTCGTGAACTGCAGTATAGTTAATCGGCAATGGTTATGTTGATTCCCGTTGAATATTGTTTACCTGAAATTATCAAATGGGTCATTTGTCACAGGTTGCCGACACCTGAACTAGGATCTTCCTAGTAGAAGAAACGTTTTTAATTTTGCACCGCCTCCGAGAAGGTTGAAATGTATTTAGTATCCTATTTAACGATTAAGTAGATTTTATTAATAGCTGTGGAATACTGGTATAAATGAAATAGTAATTATTTTACATTTTTTAGTGCATTTCCAAGTCGGATTTTTTTTTGTTAAAAAATATTTTTACACTGTATATGTAATTTCTCAGCAATACTCCTAAAGTTATGGCAAGCAACGAAAAGAGGTCGTGATTACAGAAAGTATTTTACATGTGTAATAGTAAGATGATCTTGGGTTATGGTACTTGTGTAAAGTAAATATACGGACTGTTCATTATTTTCATAAGGTATGATCAGAGTTGGATATTGTTTGAAATAATCTTGTGATAATGTGTGGTGTAAATTAACATTTACATTATTTAAAGTAAAACAAATTGTTAGTGCTCTTCTGTTCCCATGAAATAAAGAAGATTACTTATAAAGATTATAATTTGTAAGTAAGTGAAGAAAATATTTTATTCAAAATAATTTGAAAAAGTGTTGTCATTTCTATCGCAGTTTTGATGATTACCAAGCATCGTTAAACACATATGTAGATGCATAGGCGACCGATGTACTACCGTTTTGAATTTTGTACGCGCTGCCTTGATGTGGCTGATGCCGCGCGCCTTCGCAATACGATCTTAACGTGTTAGAATCATGGACATATGAAAATATAGACGGAGCATAAACTGCTACTTTAGGTAAGGGGGGCTCTGATAATCGGGGCGAGGAGGGGACTCGTCTGACATCGACTTATTCCGGCAAGACTCGGTAGTATTCGGCTCACATTTCACATGTATGAAGTTGGCGACGCATTCACTCATCGACGCAGCGTGAATGCGTAGTGAATTTGTAGCCAACTTCACTGCGACAAGTTCAATGCAACTCATCGTACGGATGCGAAAAGCCGAACATACCCGAGTCTGCGCTTACGAAAATAGTCGAAGTCAGATGAATTCCCCCCTTACCGCGATTATCAGTTACCCCTCGTAGAAAGGCTCCGTCTATATTTCATATGTCTATGGTTAGAGTATCGTACGCCATGATGTTGAACAAACGCGAATATCAGTAACGGCGCATGTGCGTAACGTAACCCACAGCGCTAACAGCGCCTCTAGCAGCAAAAATGTGTAATCCACGCTGACGTAGGCATGACGTAGGTGTTAATGAAACTGATCGAAATTTATCGATACAAAACAATTAATATCTCATAAATAAATGCACCGATTGAGATGTTATTGGGCTCAAAAGAAAGAGAAAGACAAGCCGAAGCAGATTGTGTTATTAGAATGAAGTTCAGTTGCGTACTTTTTCTGTAACAGGAAATTATTTTTTGCATAAAGCTCAAAACGCTCTGCTTCGGGATAATATACTCGGTAGAGTCTCGCAGTCGCCGGCGGACCAGCCTTCGACCTAAACTACTTGGCGTGGAGACTCTACCGAGGCTCTGATACTACAGAGTGGGGATACATATATCTCCGCCGCTCGGTTCGGTTCACGCTCCGCTTTGAGCTCGCCGACAAGCTCCGGAGCGCCGCAGAGCGCTCCGGCTCAATTTACTACTGGTTGCCCATGCCTGTACTAGATGCTCTAATAACACTTAACTACAAATTTTGACTTTTTAAAATTTCGTAACCGCCACTATGAAATTCTTATCGATTTTTGGGAGCTGGATACGAATCTGAAATCCGTTTCTCTCTAGGTCGTAGAGTTTTTGAGAAAATTAACGTTTAAAAAAATTACAAATTTTCAATGTTGGAGACGTTTTATGCTTTTACCATAGCAGCTATTCAGTTCCTTTGGACACGAGAAAAATTTGTGAACTTTCCCGAATAAAACGATATAAATTATTATTACATTGTAAACATTTAAATATGTTTAAATAATGATCAAAGTGAGAATGACACCCAAAACGCACCAATTTTGGGGGATATTTTTCAATTTATTTCAAAAACTAGGGTTTAGGCGAAAATCTAATCATCGTACATGATAGAGCAGACATTTCTGCTACAGAAAACATCAAGCGAACTTACAAAATCACTTTCGTTTTCATTTTGCAAGGGAAATACAAATGTAGATTAGCAAAACACGCCGGTGCTAGTGGTACTCCATGTTGGCGCGCCAACATTGAGTACCGCAGGCAGCGACGCGTGTGTTGCCGAACTATGTACACTGAGTTGCATTGAACTTGTCGCAGTGAAGTTGGCTACAAATTCACTAACGCATTCACGCAGCGTCGGTGAGCCAATGGCGAGATCGGTTCACCGACGCTGCGGCGTGAATGTGTTAGTGAATTTGTAGCCAACTTCACTGCGACAAGTTCAATGCAACTTGGTGTACATATGTATTTCCCTTATAAAGGGAAAACGAAAGTGATTTTGTAAGTTCGCTTGATGCTTTCTGTAGCAGAAATGTCTGCTCTATCACATACGATGGTTAAATTTTCGCCTAGTCCCTTAGTTTTTGAAACAAATTAAAAAATATCAGCAAAAATTAGTGCGTTTTTGGTGTCGTTCTCACTTTAATCATTATTTAAACATATTTAAATGTTAGCAACTGAATAGCTGTTATAGTAAAAACACAAAATATCTCCAACGTTGAAAATGTGCAATTTTTTTAAACATTCATTTTCTCAAAATCTCTACGGCCTAGAGAGAAACAGATTTCAGATTCGTATCCAGCTTGCAAAAATCTATAAGAGTTTCATAGTGGCGGTTATGAAATCATTTGGCTGTTGTACAGTGTAATTTAAAATTGATACCTACAGTAAATTCTCAGAAAAAGAAACTTGAAATTTGCTTATTTTCTATATATCGCGGAAAATGCCCCCTTTACTTAATTCGCTTTTGCCGACACCAATCATTATTAAACGCAGAATGAAAATTTTCATGCAAAGATACAATGTCAAAGAAAAAAGAAACTGTATTACTTACCAGAATTCGAAGATGCCCGTGGCCTGTTGGTTGAGGGCAGTAACGTTCTCCAGGTTCGATCACTTGCAGTTTTCACGTGAAAAAACGTCGACTAAAAACGATGATTTTTCGATGAACCTTCTTCGCGAAAAACGGGCACCGAATTTGCAACTTCAGAACTTGTCTTGATACGCGCACAAGTAGCTACAGAAAAAAACCGACAACTGAAATTAATACAATTTCAAAGTATAATTTTGAAAAGATAGTTAGTAACACTGAATAACTAGCTAGAGGTTAAACCGCGAAACGCACGATTACACACAAGTAACCGTAAGTTAATTTTTCTAAACAAAACGACGCACGAGTGAATATAATATAATAAGGTCGCACCGATCGACCGCTGTATTCTGAATGATTCTCTAATGGCGACGAACGACGAAGTGCCCGTATATGATGGAGGAGGTTCGCCTCGGGGACGCCACGTGGGGGATGATTCCGCCGTTGAACTTGTTGCCATTATCGAGTCCTATCTTCGATTGTATGCGAGTTCTTGCACGAGCACGTGCGATTAGCGAAGGGCAAACATGTTTAACTTTCGCTGAACACGCGCTGTTGATACTTTTTCTTTATCGGCTTTCTGTAATACAATGTTTAACAAATAAGGTGATATACAGGGGCTATCATTTATCTCGCAACCCATGCGCACGCAAACTGATGAATATGGTGTAACGTGAAATGTTTAGAGTGGTATGGTGACATTGTCGTGGGAATAATTATCGATAGTCTGTAGTATCGATATGTCCCGAATATCTGTCGAGGACCTTTGTATCGATGGTTGTAAATCAAGAGCGAAATTTAATCACCATTTGCGCGTACACGTATATAAATAGACAAAGCTTGAATTGTAAATCCCTCGATGTGGGTGATCGAGCTGAGAGAAGGCCGGAAATCCAGAGAATGGAATAGTTTCACTTCGAAAATTCTTGAAAGATTAATTTATGATAGACCAATTCGTTGTTTTCGACCAAGTCACGAACGGTCCTTAAAAGCTACGAAGTCTTTTTCGATATCCTGTCTATTCATGCACTCTAAGAGGGTCGTAAAGTTCCACAAGAGTTGCCTTTTGGCAAGTACAGGATTGCCTGGTAATAAGCAACACGCTCGGGTCTGGCCTGTTGCTTATTACGGATCAGGTAGGCTATTCGACTCGACTTTGTTCTCGAAACGGGACGATAGAGAACACGAGAAACGAATGAGAGATCCGAGGTAGCGGCAAATCATAAAGTGTTCGGCCGACCATAATGTTATTTTTTTAACAAGGATAGAATATAGCATGACCTCTCATTTTCGCACTATTTTGCTTATTTCAAGGCAAATATGCTAGACTGAGAAAGCATTATATATATTCCATCCTTCTTCTACTAACCAATGTCACTGCTCAGTCGAGCGTGACAATTTATTACCCACAACATCGGCTTCTCGCTTTCACGGACCTCTCACTCATTTCTTGGACCTCTCACTTTGCGGGCGACATTAAACGAAAAGGTGGGGATAGAGATTTGTTTATTTCGAGCCAGAAAACTGGTGCTTATTACGGATCAATACTCTACAAGGTCTTGTCGTTTCCTATTTTCTCTGGGTCCCACGCTTTCTCGTAGCACATGTGCGTTGTAACGTTCTAGCGTCTTGGCGAAGCGCCTCCACTTCGACGCGCCTGAGGCTGGACCACAGAACGGGGTGGACTCCTCCACCATTGGACGACGGATGATCCTGAGGGAGGATCCAAGGAAGGGGTATCGACCGACATCGCGCGAAGAGCTCCGCCAAGCGCAGAATGATCAGAATGATTTTGTCGTTTGAATCTGACGAGTTGTTCTCACGTTGCAATTAAAACGCATTTTTAAATAATTGTTTTCTAGATTAGTTAATAAAGAATTGAACTTTCTCAATAGTAAATAACCGTAAATAACAGTTTTGTTTAATTCATTTTCGCGCCTTGCGAGCAGGGTGCTTTAGCGCCCCACGGGTACCCTTACCCACGTTCTGAAATTCCAAAATATCCCTAAACTACGAAGTTCACACCCAACATATTTTGGTGACAGCGGTGGGATAGTGCAAAAAGTGGGATATTCGAAAGTGATATTCGAAAAGTGACATTTCAAAAAGGGATTTATTTCAAAAGTGACAATTTAAAATAGTGAAGCAACTGCAATTTAAACAAAGTGATTGTGACAGATTTATGTACACTTAAAATTACTTTACCAGTTCGCGGGTGTGAATTAAACAGTTAATCAAATACTTTACAAACTATTTTATTGAACATTATAAATAAGTGGACAAAGTTAAAAGTGTGCAACTTCTCCCTCTTGGGTTTTGGGGCGGATTCGCCAAGGGTGAAGAGTAAATGCCGAAGACAGGTTATTTCGGCTGCCGTGCAAGCCATCCACCGGAATCACACGCACCTCGTCCACGACGGAATAGAATCCAGAAAATCCAGAGACCTGTGCGGACTTCCTATGGAGCTGAGGCCTACCTGAAGCAGCTGACTGCAGACGGATTTTATTGGAGTACCTGTTGCGGAGCTGGAGACCATCGACCTAGAGTACCTGAGGACCTTCTCATAAACCGAGATCAACCTGCTCAACGGGTCGCCGACGGATGGAACCGTACACCTGCAAACAGAAGGTTTAATTTAGCAAAAACTTTAAATGATTTCTTGCGGAATATCAATTGACCGTCGCAACAGAACTGTAATTCTAGATTATAAACGATTAGATTATAGAATATTAGTTTATAGTCATTATATTTGATTCGACAAAATGCCGCCGTTATCAAAGAAATTATTAAGAGCCAGAAGGAAGAGACGCAGGAATAGTCTGCGTGGTGTTAGTGTTGTATTTGTGGAGGAAGTTTCAGCAGAATCTCCTAGTATGGGGTCTTCTTCCACTTTTGGAAGATTTGAACCTTAATTATAGGAGTCACTTCTTGTCCCTGATCAATCTACTATACAGAGCTGGGGTGCAACGGGTGGTATGTGAAATCCAGCTAGTAACACGGTGAATAATACGCCAGTTTCACCTGAGGCAACAACTTCTAACGTGACTCTCTCTTCTTCACGCGGTAGCGGTAACCAATTAAATGTTTCTGATGCAGCATCTGCTCAATCTTTATCGCAACCTTCGGCTAAGAATACACCCGGAAATTTGGTAATGACACTACCCGAGTCTTTGACGATTGTGTCGTGTACTCCATATGATTTGATAAGCAAATTCGTACTTCATTTTGATGGTAAACCGTCCTCGGTGAGTCACTTTATTGCACAGTGTAGACTCATTAATTCTTTGGTCAAAGGGAATGATAAAGTCTATTTACTCGCGATGATTCGAAGTCGGATACAGGACCACATTTATAGAAGTGTAGTAGGTGATGTAAATCCTAAAACTCTAGAGGAGTTGATTAGTTTGATTAAATCTGCTTATGCTAGAACTTTTAATTTAAATGATACATTAAATGAATTAAAAGCCGTAAGTCACAATGAGCGTGAAACGACGGAGGGATTTGGATTCAGAGTAAATGGAATTTTAGACCGCGGGGTACAGGCAGCTCGAGAGAATTATGATTTAGAACAATTCGTGGGTATTCGAGCTTTACTCTCAGAGAGCGCAGTACATACATGGATTTTTGAAAGGATGCGGAATGATATTATTGCAGGTATCGTTTCCAGGGACGGTCTAAAAGATGTAGTAGCTGCTGCAAAATTAGCGTCGAAAATAGAAACTCAGATCGACACTCCGCGGACATCTCGGAATCTTAAACCTCTCGATGTTAATCTCAGGGTTTTGTCGGCAGAAGTGCGCGAAAGCACGTGTTATAATTGTGGAAAACCGGGTCATTTTTCGAGGCAATGTCATGCGCGAGAGGATCATCGACGCGGGGGGCCAATTCACAACGTTCCTAGGTGCCGAAGATGTGGAAAATTAGGTCATACGGATTCATAGTGCCGGAGGGAAAATATTAACCGTGTTTGGGAAAATACTAATCGAGCTCAGGAAAATACTAACCATGGTTGGAGAAAATCGCGACCACCAATTCCTTCAACTTCTAAAATCAGAAAAAACCATTTAAACTCGAAAGGGGTTTCGTCCACTGGCGCAGCACGAACGGAACCCCTTATCTCTCGCGCTGAATCCACCGCGTTTGCCGCGAAATCAGTTTGAAACAGGTCACACAATCACCGTTTATTCCTTTAGAGCACGAACATTTTCGGAATGGCCTAGCTAAATTCCTTGTAGACACTGGCTCGCAACTTAACCTTATTAAATGAAGAGAATTAAATCCTAATTTACCAGTTGATGAAGATATAGTTTACCATCTTACCGGTATTAGCACAGGTACGATCCGGACATGGGGTGATGTAATTATCAGCGTGCATGGCATCCCTGTACATTTTCAGGTGGTGGAGGATGATTTTCCTGTTAGGGAGGCCGGAATTTTGGGGACGTCATTTTAGAAAAACAACGGGCTACACTGAGATTCAGAGAGAATTTTCCGTGCCTTGTAGAATTTGGTGAAGAGAAATTGCGCACTCCCATCTTCTCATCATATGAGTTGTCTCCTCGAAATAAAGCTTTGATTTCTGTCCCGACGAAGGATGATAATATATCGGGTTATGTTAGGAGAATTGATGCTGGTCCTGGTATCTTTTTGGGAGAGATATTAGTAAATCAACAAAACGGCCTGTATCTCGTTCTTCTCGAACGGGGAATCCCAGTGCAAATAGATCAGCGGATCAGGCTCAAAGATTTAGTGCACTGCTCAAATACTTGGACCTAAGTCACCTTCAAGAAGGGAAAAAGGCCAGTGTCCTGGAAATCATAAATGAGTTTTCTTATCAGTTCCATCTTCCTTCGGATAAACTGAAGGCAGTTAATGTTCCTTCTCACACAATTACTACCACCGATGAAATACCCATACATACCAAACAGTATAGATACCCTCAGATCCATAAAAATGAAATAGAGACACAGGTAGATTCTTTGCTTAAGGATAAAATTATCCAGCCGTCTGTATCTCCTTACAATTCACCTGTATGGGTAGTCCTGAAAAAACCTGGTTCCTTTGGAAAATCACGATTAAGGATGGTCATCGACTATCGGAAGTTGAATGAAAAAAACTGTGATGCGTATCCTCTACCAAATATTACCGAAACTTTGGATCAGTTAGGAGGGGCGAAATATTTCAGCACTCTCGATTTAGTTTCTGGTTTCCACCAGATTCCTGTAGATCCTGCATCAAAGTCCAAAACGGCTTTTTCTACCCCTCATGGTCATTATGAGTTCAACAGGATGCCCTTTGGTCTTAGAAATGCTCTACCCACTTTTCATAGGATTATGGATTTAATATTTATCCGGGTTGCAGGGCATCGAGCTTCTGGTTTATATGGACGATATTGTCATTTATGCAGCCTCCATCGAAGAGCATGGGCGTAAGTTGAGGACCTTTTTAGCTCGGTTGCAAAACGCTGGATTGACCCTTCAGCCTGAAAAATGCCGCTTTTTACAAAAGGAAATAGTATATTTAGGGCATGTAATCACGAGCGAGGGTGTAAAACCCGTCCTCGAAAAAATTCAGACAGTAAAACAGTTTCCCGTACCCAAAACTAGGAAGAATATTAAACAGCTCCTAGGTTTTGTAGGGTATTGTAGGCGGTTCATAGTCCGGATTGCTAAACCATTGACTAGACTCTTAAAAAAGGACGTACCTTTTCACTGGACAGCTGACGTGCAAAGGGTATAGCAGGATAAGATGGTCATAAGTGCCCTTGAGCCGATTTTACTTCGCAATGCACCATTCGATAGCTTATTCCAAAAAAACCATGGTACACCAAGTTTGAACCCTGTACCTCAACCGGGAGGGTAGTTACAGGGTAAGAAAGAAAAAGTAGTTTTTGCCATATTTCTCCTATTAACATTATGCCAAAAACTGCAAAAATTCTAAAATATTCTAGACATGTTTCTTTATGATTGTGAATTTTTTAGATTTTTCGGTTGCAAATCCCAGGCGTGAAAAATCAAAAACGCAAAAAAAAAGTCGAAAAATTGAGATTTCGGGTAGAAGCTTTCGAGCGACTAGATTTTTACTTTCACAATAGTTAGATATAAGTATGACTATTATCTTCAATTTTTTTCAGATTTCTAGGTGTGGTGCATCGTACTTACAAAAATCAAAAACCGTTATTTTCGGCATATTTTGTGCGATAACTTGAGAAATATCTTCAATTTTTACATTTCCTTTATATAGTGTAACGTGGTGACACCTGTGCCCCCCCCGTTACAATCGCTGCGCTTCTCCCACCTCAAATCCCACCTAGAAATGACCCTTAACCCTTCTAACACCTCACCCCTTTTTCCCGCCCGCCGGTGTCGGGCCGATGGAGGCGACGGACAAGAGACAACAGGGATCACCCGCAAGAAGGAGCTACGAGGCCGGCGACAGACCGCCCACCCTCCAGGAGAGGAAAAGCAACGCGGGACTTCGGAAAAAGAGACGAAGCGGCCCAGCAGCTGATACAAACGTCCACCTGGAGCCATCTGTCGCCGAGCCCGAAGACCTCAGTCCACCCGCCACGGCCGGAGATCCGCCAGCCCCATCGAACCCGAACACCGGCAGATCGACAATCGATAACCAATCTATTCCGTTGCCAGAAAAGGCCCCCTTCCTATTCCCCATCCCCTCCCCAAAAATCATCCCGCGACGGACCCGTCGTCGCGGCAGCGACGACGAGCCGTCATTGAGCCTTCGGCTATCTAACTAAGCGAAAGCAGAGATTCCTGGCGAATAGCGATTGTAGAGATTTTGGAAAGTACGATTGTGTGTGTGGAGTTTCAAGTAAGCCCTTCCGATATTATTGTAGAAGTTTGTGAGTTTCGGCAACGGCGATCTTCGACTGCGAACTTGTGTGTCCGCGTATCGCGCCGGTCATCCCCCGTTATATTTCTTGAAACCCTTTTGTCCAGTCCCCAACATTCCCGTTTAAAAGCATCCTCACGCGTAACGTAAACGAACTTCCAGAAACCTCCCTCACCCTGAGATCTTCCCTAGCCCTCGAAAATCCTCCTTGCGTACTCCCCCGCGAGATTGTAAGGACGTAAGTGCCACGAATCCCATCCCCTGTAACGACCCCCATTCTGTCCCTTTGTCCAAATTTTGATTGCCACCGCGAGTGGCTGGCGCCCAACGATTGTAACGAGTGTAACCCCAAATTTGGAGAATATAGAGTTTAATAATCTAGTGAGATTTTATAGAGTGAGCCCCGAAAGGGTCACAATGGTTAGTGGATTGTGTGATTTTTTATATTTTTGCGTTGGATGGAGCAAGATCTGATTGGAGAGAGTGAAGTTATTGTTAATAATTGAAAATTACGCACCTTATCTTCTAAAATATTAGAAGGTTTTTCATCGACGACTGTGGGTGAGTGGGTAAGGTCCCGACTGAGGAACCGCTGGAAACTCTTTTGTCACAGGTTCGCGCCCCATGAAGGTCCAATTTCTTTTTCATAAAATCTTTTTTTTTTTAAATTATTAATTACATAAGAATACACAATAATCATTTAGTAATGTATAAAAAATGGTTTTGAAATATTTTATCATTAAGTATACATAAAAATAAGATGTGCACTACTGATAACAGCACTACAATTAAGGTAAAATATACATTGCTTTTCATATCCATCATAAACCTATAACCACGCGGCTTTTCAATTAACAAAATATTGGGAGCTATCCGTAATTAGAACAATACATAATCAGAAAATCGGTAGTGCACAAATTATTTTTATGTAGACTGTAACGTGGTGACACCCGTGCCCCCACGTTACAATCGCTGCGCTTTTCCCACCTCACACTCCCACATCAAGATAACCCCTAAACCTTCCCTCACCTTACCCCTTTCTCCCTGCCCACCGGTGTCGGGCCGATGGAAGCGACGGACAGGATCGACGAGGACTACCCCAGCAGGAGCTTCGAAGCCGGCGACAGACCCCCAACCCCTCCCAAGGAAAGGGAGCAACGCGAGACTTCGAAAACACCAGACGAAACTGCCCAGACGATTGCGAAGACGCCCACCCGGAGCCATCTGTCGCCGAGCCCGAAGACCCCAGCCCACCCGTCACCGCAGGATATCCGCCAGACCCATCGACCCCGATCACCGGCAAATCGATAAGTCAATAATCGATCTATCCAGTTGCCGGAAGAGACCCCCCCCCCATCCTAGTCCCATCCCCTCCCCAACTTATCCCGCGACCCTTGAGCCCTAGGCTAGAGTAGCGATTGTATAGAAAGCGATTTTAGAGAGTGATTTTGAGAAAGCGATTTGCGAGTTACAGAGATTATTGGAAAGCGATTTCGAAGATTAAGACTGTGAGTACGAGGTGTGTGTGAGGCGTTTTGGTGAGTCCCTTAGGATACTAATTGTGATTCTAAAGTTTGAGTTCCGGCAACGGCTATCTTCTCGCCCGCGTATTTTCGCGTCCGCGTATTGTATCGACGATTCAAAATCTCCACGTTTGCGAAACCCCTTCGTCCTACCACTATCAATCCCGTCTACGAAAATCCTCCTACGCGTAACGTGTACGAACTTCCTGGAACCTTTCCCTACCCTGAGATCTCTCCCAGCTCTAAATAATCTTCCCTGCGTACTCCCCCACGAGATATTGTACGGACGTAAGTGCCTGAGACCCATCCCCTGTAAGAACCTGCGATACCCCTTTTTCTTTTTTCTGATTTCGATTGCCACCGCGAGTGGCTGGCGCCCAACGATTGTAACGGATTATAGCGAGAATATAAAGTTAGTAACACAATTAGCGATTATACATAGAGTGAACCCCCGAAAAGGTTACAATACTTAATGATAAAATATTTTAAAACCATTTTTCATACATTACTAAATGATTATTGTGTATTTTTATGTAATTAAACATGATTTTATGATAAAAAAAAATTGGACCTTCATGGGATGCGAACCTGCGCCAAAAAAGTTTCCAGCGGTGCCGCAGTCGGAGACATTACCGACTCGCCCACCATCTATGTTGAAAAACTTTCTAATATTTCAGAAGATAGAGTGCGTAATTTTCAATTATTTACAATAACTTCACTCTCTCCATTCAGATCTTGCTCCATCCAACGCAAAAATATTAAAAAATCACACAATCCACTAATTATATAAAGGAAATGTCAAAATTGAAGGTACTTCTCAAGTTATCGCACAAAATATGTGGAAATTGACGGTTTTTTATTTTTGTACGTACGTTGCACCACACCTACAAATCTGAAGAAAAATGGAAATAATAGTCATGCTAATATCTAACTACTGTGAAAGTAAGAATCTAGTCTCTCGAAAGCTTCTACCCGAAATCTCAATTTTTCGACTTTTTTTGGCGGTTTTGATTTTTCACGCCTAGAATATGCCACTGAAAAGTCTGAAAAAATTCACAATCATAAAGAAACGTGTCTAGAATATTTTAGAATTTTTGCAGATTTTTGGCATAATGCTAAATAGGAGAAATATGGCAAAAACTACTTTTTCTTGAGGTACAGGGTTGAAACTTGGTGTACCATGGTTTTTGGGGATAAGATATCGAATGGTGCATTGGTAAGTAAAATCGGCTCAAGGGCCCTTTTGACCATCTTATCCTGCTATACCCTTTCCTTCGAAACGTTAAGAGACATTATCTGTGCGGAACACCTCTATTGCAGTTCCCGAATTTTTCGCAGTCATTCCTCGTTAGCACCGATGCTTCTAATTACGCCATTGGCGCCATTCTTAGCCAGAGTCCGACCAGTAGGAGAAAATCTCCCAGTCGCATATGCCTCCAGATCTCTAAATGACGCAGAAATTAATTACTCAGCGATTGAAAAGGAATTGTTAGCAGTTCTATTTGGTGTGGAACATTTTTGTTAGATATTTGCCCTAATGAGTGTGATCGCTGCGCCCTCGGTGTGTATGGAGTGATCGAGAACTCTCTCTCGGATCGTGTGTCTTGTTCGATCTCACGCATGGGATGCACGTGTAATAAATGTATCTTATATTAAAACCTATTCTAATATATACAGGGTGTCCCAGCTTAAATGTTATAATTCCGTTATTCCGTAACTATTAATGATACAAAAAATTGTTGATATGGGAATTGCACGGTAAAAGGGGGTCTATGTTTTGGCCGAAGTGAAAATCATTTGCATTATTAGTTTAAAAGATATGATGGTCAAGTTTCATTTTTCAAATGGAACAATATATATTTTTTTAGTTCACGTGATAGTGCTTCTCAAGACGAATTTATTAAGCTTTAATGTATTCACCCGATTTTTATTAGTTTTCGAGATATAACGTTTACAAATTTCCCGATTTTCAGTAGATACGTTTCGGTTTGAGTGGCAAGTCGTAAAAGCGGCCCTATTGTTGCGGTTTCTTATTCTTTGGGTCTGCCGTTCCTAGCGTAGACCCCCGCTGAGGCACTGACCGCTACAATAGGGCCACTTTTACGACTTGCCACTCACACCGAAACGTATCTACTGGAAATTACAAATGAGAAGTGTGCTCATTTGCAATGACTTGTGGTCATATGCAAACGGATCGAACGTGTCAACAGCGGAAAACTTGGCTACGTGGTCAACTAAAGATGAAAAAGGGCTAGCTTTGATCTTTTTAAGCGTCTCTAAGAATCAGCTAATTCATATAAAAAAGACAGAGACGTCGGCTGATGCCTGGAATCGGCTAAAAGATGCCCATGAATCGAAAGGACCCGTACGAAAAGCGGCTTTATACAAACAGCTATATAGAATGAAAAAAGAATCGAACCAAGATATGACGCAATATGTTAATGCGTTTTCGTCAAAAGCTGAACAACTGGAAGAAGCCGGGATAAAAATTCCAGAAGAATTATTATCAATAATGTTACTGAACTCGTTACCGACTGAATACGAGGGTTTTTGCATTGCAATAGATTCACGCGACGATATACCGTGTGTTGAATCTTTGAAATTGAAATTGATCGAACAAGAAGCTAGACGCGATGAACAAACAAATAAAGATGCAACCATGAATGACGATGCATTGTTCGTTAAAGGTAAGACGAACCAAAATAAAAATTATCGCGGGAGCACGAGAGGAATTAGTACAAAATTTAAATCAACTAGATTCAGTCGAAACTGCTTTCATTGTGGAAAGCAGGGACATCGATCAGGCGACTGCAGATCAAAGAAGGAAAACTTCGCTGGAAGCAGTATGGAAGATGCGATGCCCGCCACAGTATTGAATGCTGAACCAGGAAAATCAGTGAAATCGTGCCTAGACAGTGGCGCAACAAAGCATATGTGCAATGACTTAAAAAAATTCTCGTGCGTTAATGATCAAACCCGTACAAAAGTGTATACAGCAGCAGAAAATTGTGTGACATCTGTTGGTGCTGGAGAAGTGAACTATGCTGGTGCCTAGTTTTAGAAATAACTTAATGTCTGTTTCGAGAATGACTGATAAAAACTATAGTGTAACATTTAAGAAGGACTTTGCATTGGTGAGACGCGTTGATGGCTCAGTAGCATTAACTGCAAAAAGGCAGGGAAATCTATATATCGTTAATGAAAATAAAACAGAAACAGCTCAAGCTGTACGACAAATTGAAGAAAGCAATTTAATGCGATGGCACTGCAGGTATGGTCATTTAAATATTAATGATTTGAAAAATTTACATAAATATGGCATAGTTGATGGAATTAAACTGAGGTCAAACGAAGCGAACTTCAAATGTGAAATATGTGACAAATCTAAAATTCATCAGTTGCCATATAATTCCTCAGCTGCAAGAACTAAGGAGACACTAGGTCTAGTCCATTCTGATATCTGTGGTCCAATGCGTACAGCATCACTAGGTGGAGCAAAATACTTTGCCACCTTCATTGACGATAAAACCAGATATACTGAAGTTGTAACGTTAAAGAATCGAAATGAAATTTTTACAGCATTTAAGAATTATAAACAACGTGTTGAAAAAGAAACTGGCTGTGTGATAAAAGTTATACGAACGGACAATGCCAAGGAATATGTTTCAGCTAAATTCACAGAATTCTTAGAGTCTGAAGGTATAAAAAGACAGTTAAGTGTAGAATACACGCCACAACAAAACGGAGTGACAGAAAGAGCAAACCGAACGCTTGTGGAAATGGCACAATGCCTACTACAACAAGCATATCTTCCTAAAAGTTTGTGGGCAGAGGCAATAGATACAGCTAATTTTATTAGAAATCGTTGCCCTACAAAAATATTGAACAATGTGACTCCATATGAAATGTGGACAGGCGTGAAGCCATATGTTGGATTCATGCGAATCTTTGGAAGTAAAGTGATAGCTCTGGAGAAAGGACCAAGAAGGTGTAAGTTTGATCCAAAGGGAAAACCATATATTTTTATCTGACTTCGAAAAGGAGGAGGATACTCAATTCGATCAGTATATTTTGTTTTTATTATTTTTTTTCTATTATTTTTTTTTTTCCTGGCTTTGTTCACCGATTACTCCGAGATGGATGGACCAATCGGAATGAAATCTTTTGCGTCTTGTAGGATATGTCTTCCGATTGGTCCCGTTATAAAAACATTCTATATTTTTTTATTCTGAACGGTTTTTATTGCAAAAAAACGTACTATTTCATGTACGTGTGGTGTATGTTCACCGATAGTGCGATTGGCAGTTAGTGCGCCAAGTTCGTCATTAACGATCAATATGACCGATCCGCGCACTGTGCAATTCAATAAGGATCTCCAAGAGATCTGTGCGACTGAGTGGTCAGGATCTGGAAGCGGAAGTGACCCAGCGGTTGGAATAGTGACTGGCTCTCCTCAGTTTGTCACTGATAAACCCGGAAAGGATAATGTCGGCAATATTGAAGGCATCAGGGGTGCTGCGACCACAAATGCATCCTGGCCAATGGATATAGAGGAGAGGAAGAAAGATGTCTCTCACCCGACTGTCCCGAGACCTTCGGCTCTTCGCGGAAGCCGGGACAGCCCGGGAGGAGATAAAGGACACTTAAAGATTAAAGCCAAAATTAATGAGGGAACCAAAACAACGAGGAGCAAAGATGGACATGGGATTCTTGGGGCGACCGGGCATGTTCATGTTCATGCTCAGCCCCGCGAGGTGATTGCTGGGCCCAGCTCGGCCGCTCGGGGTGGGTTGCGTGGGTCGGCTACGACTTCCGCGATTTTTGAAGGAGGGAGAAGAATCCTCGGCCCATTGGTGCGGAGGTGTGATGTGCTGCAAACTCCGCGGCGGCCTGGGACTTCATTTCATAAGGTAGCCACCAAACAAGGAAGAGACCGAACCAGCACCGGAACGTGTCCGCGGCCAAGGCTTTCCAAATCCACCCTTAAAAAATTGAAAGCACTACCGGAATGCTCAGTGCTTGGAGCTGCGTCATCAGCGGTTCCTACGGCGGGGTCAACCTCAGTGGCGATCTCAGTGGTGACGGAGCCTGTCTCGGCTGAGGCTTTAAGGACTCTGACAAAAGCAAGGGTGATCCCGGAGACTCAGGAGTCCCATGTCGACACTACTGGTCCAACTGATGGTCTGGTGGTGGTTGCCGGCTCTAGTGGGCGGACGGGCCGAGTCCATGGATGGATTGGGGCGCGAAGAGCGCGAGGAATGCAGAAAGCGCTTGACGAGCCTTCCCTTATCGTGGAGATTGCTGACGATGAGAACGATTCAGATGCAGAAATCGAGGAAAACGAGGATTCTGTATCCGTCCCCCCGCAGGCAGCGATATCCCCGGATCTGGCTAAGGGCCGAGCAACGCGAGCAACGCCAGGAAAAATAGTAGCTGCCGCCGTTATTAGAGGTGGTAACGACGATGATGGAAATGGTGACCGGGCCTCGGGAAAGGCGCAGCAGGAGGAGGAGGAGCAGCAGCAGCAGCAGCAGCAGAAATATGCAACAAAACGATAATGAAACTAATGTAGACGTAGATCAGGTATATCATGCTCTTTTAGCAAAAATAAATAAAGACCCTTCGTCCTATAAAGAAGCTATGCAAACTCCAGAGAAAAATCTGTGGCTAGAAGCCATAAATGATGAATTAAACTCTATGATGAAAAATGATGTGTGGGAACTCGTCGATCGGCCTACTGTGATGAAGAACGGAAAGAAACCGAATGTCATAGATTCTAGATGGGTTCTAAAACGTAAAATTGAAAAGGATAATAAAGTTAGATATAAAGCTAGACTTGTAATACGCGGTTTTAAAGATAAAAATATATATGGTTTAAGGGAAACATACGCACCAGTCTCACGTTTACCATTAGTACGGCTAGTTATTGCAATTATTAATAAATACGCCTTAGAAGTTAGCCAACTCGATGTAAAAACTGCGTTCCTCAACGGCGAAATAGAAGAAGAAATTTTTATGGCAATTCCGGAAGGAACTCAGCACACAGATAAAAATCGTCAAGTAAAGGTATGCAAGTTAAAACGCGCGTTGTATGGCCTCCGAATAAGTCCAAAACGATGGTATGAGCGATTTGCAAAAGCAGCTTCGAAAATAGGTTTAATATCTAATGATATTGAACCTTGTTTATTCGTGTGGAGGGACAAGCATAAATTTTTGATATTGATATTGTATGTTGATGACATGCTGTTGGCTAGCAACGATTTGAACAAATTAAACAGTGTAAAAACTAAACTGCAAATGGAATTTGAAATGACTGACCTGGCTGAGCCGCGAAACTTTTTAGGAATAACCATAGAAAGAGACAAACAAAAACAAATTATCGTACTACATCAAAAGACATACATAGATAAAATTTTAAAGAGATTTGGCTTTAATGAAATGCATCTGCAACGTTCACCTATGGTCACCATTCAAGTTGCGAATCGTGAAAGGAAATTGCGAGAAAGCACATATGATTGTGAAAAGTTGTCCAAAATGTTGAATGTAGAAAATGCACCTTACAGGGAGGCTGTAGGTAGCTTGTTGTACCTTGCTAATGCTACGCGACCAGATATCTCGTACTCTGTCAATGTTTTGAGCAGACACCAGCTAAATCCAACCGAAGACGACTGGAAAATGGTTAAACGGGTCTTCAGATATCTGAAGGGTACTAAAAACAAAGGTTTAAGATTTTTAGCGAAAAGATGTGACTTGCAGGCCTTCTCGGACGCAAGCTTTGCGGACTGCAAAGGATCACTGACAACGTGCGGCTTTGTGGTACAGTTATTTGGAGACTCTATTGCTTGGAGGACACACAAACAATCATATGTGGCTTTGTCAACGTGTCAGGCCGAATACGTTGCGATGAGCGAAGCCTGCCAAGAAATCGTTGCAATTAACAATTCATTACAAATAATATTAAATAAATCATTCTGCCCGATGCAATTATGGTGCCATAATAAAGCAGCTGAAGCGAGCGCTAAAACTAACGGCGGAAATAAACTTCGGCATATGACCGAAATACGGGAACACTATGTTAAGGAATGTGTTCAAAGAAATTTAGTTAAATTAGGCTGGATACCATCTAAGGATCAAATTGTCGATATCTTTACAAAGCCTCTGTCCTTTGAACTTCACGAAAAATTGACAAATCTAATTTTAAATGAAACAAGTGTCTATAACTAAAATTAATCATTTCTTGTACATCTGTTACAGCCAACAAATCTGCGTATACCTACATTAATCAATCAGACACACGAAGAGAAACATACAAATAACAGATATAATTAAGAGAGAGGATGTATTTTTAAGTTTATGTCGATTTTAACATTCTGCATATTAATCGCATATAAATCGAAAAAAAAAAAACTTAACGATGCTAAATACTAAGTAAACTCGCATGTATCTTGTGATCACGAGGGAGTGTTAGATTATTTCTATGTGAGGCGACCACGCGTACATGCGCGTTTTGCGTGTTGAGTCGTCTATTATCTCTTGACCGAGCATAGCGGAGTTTTTCATGATTTTTCCGCTCCGCTTCACTTCGGTTTTGGACCGCTAGAGACAAGGGACTGCGTTGCTCTGCTTGTGTTTAATTGCATATCAAAATAAATAAAGACAGTGTGTAAAAGCCAATAATTAAATGTAATTATTTGTCGATTCATTTTCACCCGGGCTATTCTGCCAACACTGTGCTTTGCTGGAGTTTCCGTGGCTGGTATTGGTCAATTACTCTATTTGCTCTCTTACTTCGCTACATTACAGACTTGTCATGTTTGCTGCCTTTCATCTTGTTTTGTTAATAAGATACGATGGGCTATTCGATACTATGCTGGTGGGTGGTTGCGCTTTTGTACGGTTTAACGCAGATGTGTCCCGGCGGCGTGCCGTGGTCCAGGGCTACTATACTGTGCCTGTTTTGCTTACTGATGACTGTGTGTTGCGGTCCCGCAATGGTGTCAAGCTTGTTGATTAATAAATTGTTTTACCCTTGGGTGACTATTGCTTAACCAATCAATTGTATTAATTGTTAATTATTATCCCCATGTCCTAGGTGCGCGAGCTTAATCCAAATCGTCATGCAACTCTTCTGTCATTCCTCGCCTAACAGCGGTGAAGGAAGTCAAGTATGGAAATACCACGATCCTATCTGACTGTTTCAAACTTGACTGTCTCTCCGGTTTTTCATTCTCTTCTACATTCCCCCCCCCCTCGACAGCACACTGCATGCATTATATATTCACATGTTCCAGGCGTCTATTGGTACAGTACACGGACGAGACGACATTACACCTCCGAATACTAAACAAAACAACAACAACAGTTATTTAGCTACTTCATTGCCAACTGCTGGCTATTAATCATAGCTCTTCAAGCTCCCTCATCGGTTGTCATCTTCATTGACTATCATTCCTCCTTCACCTCTTCCTACTATATTGACTGTGTCAAAGGTGTTAAAGGTGTTAAAGGTTGTATCCTCCTTCTTCTTTTCCCCCCTTCTCATTTGGGTTATTTGGGCTGAGTATTAAAAGTATTAAAGGTATTAATTTGAATTAAATTTCATGCTAGCGCCGAACTGATTCTGAGATGATCTGATACTGTTGACTTAATTATTAATTTATTTATCTATCTATTTATTCATATAAATTGAATCTTGATACTGACGACGGTTGGGAGCTGGTTGAGCCGCCTCTATCCTTCATTTTGACTACACCTTTAATTGAAACATTTATTGATTTATTAATGAACATTTTGAGCCTAACTCCGGACTGATACAGACGCGACTGCGACTTCAACTTGACACGATTCAATTAACCTTTACCTTACCTTACTTTACCCTCATTTTCCTCCTAATCTAATTAACTTCGTTTCGTTTTCATTCAGTCAGATCGGATCTGGATTTCCATTTCACCTAGGTATAGTTCTCATTGATTTCAGTATTATTCTCAATTTGGTTATGGATAAGCCTGGTCTGGTGTGGTTTATTTATTATTTATTTATTTATTTATTTAATTTAATTTTAATTTAATTTTGGTTTAGTGTGATAGAGCGGATTGAGAATTCGACGGGGATGCTCCTATTCACTTTGTTTTATCAACCAATCAACCCTTCCTATATATTAATTTATCTATATGCTTAATTATGATTCTCATTTAATTTGAATCCTTCTACATTGTTATTGTTATTTCCTTCTGTTTGTGAATTGGAGAAAGACCGACAGTGGTCTGATGTCGGGTTGGTTCCGCCTTATTTTGGTTTCAATTTCATTTCCATCCCCCTTTGATCGGTTACGAGTCTGGTCTCGTCCAGCTGTGGCTTCACTTCTTATCGTTTGAATAACTTACTTGCTTTCAGGCAACCAGGTGTTAGGCCTTGGTTGGTTGGTGCCGGGGCCCGGTTGTTGCTTTGTTCATCTGACCTACCCGCAACAGGTCTGTGTGGACTACTGCCTGTATGGCCTGTTCATGGTTCCAATTGCATAGGCAATGTGTGCATGTGGGATGATCCTCAAGAAATGTAATCGCTCTGCATTGCGTTTCTCTAACTATTTACCTCTCTCAATCTTTACTCAGCCACCCTGAATTGCTTGGTTTGTTCAGTCTGCCTCGCTCTGCCTAGTTGTATTATGACCAGTGATAGGTGTTGGACAGGGCCGACTGTAGGTCGGATTCACTGTTACGGGTTACGATCTACTAATTTGCTAATTCGCTAATTTGTCTGCTTACCTCCCATGCTTATTTATTTCATATAGCTAATTACTTACTTACTTGCTTACTTATTTATTATTATTGTTTATTAGGTAATTGTTTAGTCATTTCTGTCTTATGCTTTCTACCTTTTTACCTATTTAATCATGCTTCGCTGCTTACTGTTTCTGCTGTCTGTTTCTTCTGCGGTTCTGGCTGTGGTTCACTGACCACTCTGGCTGGATATCTGGGGATGGGGCTCTCACTGGACCTGGGAACGGAGGCTGGAGTCTTCTGGCTAGGAGTTGGGTGAATGAATCTGACTATTTATGGGAGATTTAATAATTGCATTTATTGACCTCATTTGGTTACAGTCTCTTTCTTTCATTCTAACGCATCATGCGGTGTATGGCTGCCTCATATCATCCGGCTATGGTTTCTTACGCGAGCTTGTGTGTTGGGACTATGCTAGTCTTCGTCGGACTCTGCGTCGGGCCCGGTGACGGGTTGGAGCTAGACCACCGCGTTGTCGCGCGCGCTCTATGCTCTCCTTTTTCTTTAAAATCTCTGTAATAAATGTTAGCAAAGGGGTTCGACGATTCTCATCTAGGACGCAATCGATCAGGGTTTCCGGGTATAGTACCCCTACTTCCAGTGTGACCCGTGTGCGCTCGGCGGCCCATCGAGGGCAATGGAACACGGTGTGTTCCGCGTTGTCAATTACGGGTGGGTCACAGAACCAACAATTTGGTGTGCTGCTGCGCTTGATTCGATACAAGAATGAGTTGAAGCACCCGTGATTGGTTAAAACCTGGGTTAAATAATAGTTTAAATATAGTGGTCCGTTTTTCTTTACCCAATATCCTATATTGGGTATTAAACGTCGAGTCCATGCGCCATAGCGTGTGTTTTCCCAATGGTGTTGCCAGCTGGCTTGGGCCTGTTCTCGCACAGCGGCTATATGTCTGTTGTGCTCGTCCACATTGTCGATTTCAAGACCAAATAACTGTTGACGGATTTGTACTATTAGGTGCCAGGGCATGCAACCGGTTAGGACGGTCAGGGCATCGTGTGAGACGGTGTAGTAAGAATAGGCTACGCGTATTAGACCCAGCTATTTCGTCGATAGCAAAATGCGAACCACGGTTTTGTAGTTCACGGCCTCGTGCCAAACTGGTGCAGCATATAACACAATTGATTCGGTGACACGGTAATAGAGTTCACGAGGCTTATATCCTCTTCCGCGTAGATTTGGCAGAAGCCAGGTCAAGTGTTGGGCGACTCTGCTGGCTTTGTCACTGACCTTCATTACGTGACTACGGAAGCTGCGGGTGTTACCGAACAATACACCTAAGTACCGCATGGAAGAGACGGTCTGGATCACGGAGGTTTCGTGCTGTAGGGTCAGACCGGCGCGAACTCGGCGACCTGTCAGGAGGACGGCTTCGGTTTTCTGGGTGGCTAGGGTTAGGCTATTCTGGCGATACCATACGCTGAGCTGTTGCAGCGCCAGCTCAGCTATTTCGCGTAAATTGCTCAGTAGGCCTAGTATAATAAGGGCTAGGTCGTCTGCAAACGCGATGGTTGTTCCGTTCCGGGGCAGCACGACTTCTAGAATTGAGTCGTACGCCAAGTTCCATAGGAGCGGTCCTAGGACTAATCCTTGCGGAACACCGGCGTACACCGCTTGTTCTATCCACGTGCCGTCAGGCATCGTGGTACCTATAAATCTCCTGTCTAGGTAATTTTCTAGCATAGCTATTAGTGGGGGTGGGAAATCGCGACGGCGAGCGGCAGAAATGATATTCTCCCATCGAACGGTGTTGAAGGCGTTCTTCACGTCCAGCCCAATTAATAGGCAATGGTATCCAAAGGTGCGTGCGCGATTCCATTCCGACATTACTACCTTCATTGCTTGTAGCGTTGACCGCTTCCGACGGAAACCGAATTGGCGAGGGAACAAATCCCCAGAATTTTTTAGGGCATCCTCTAAATGTTCTTTCAGGGCGTATTCAAAGCCTTTGCCGAGGTTTGACAGCATGCACAGAGGGCGCAGATCCGAAAATGTGTTGAAAGGCTTCCCGGGTTTAGGTATTAACACTAATCGGCCGACTTTCCAGGAGGCGGGAAGGTATGATAAGCGATAACAGGCGTTAAATAGGTCGCGCACCCATTCTGGTGCTAGTTTGTAAATGGGGCGAAGGGCTTCTCCAGTTATCCCGTCGCGCCCGGGCGCTTTTCCCTTAGATACTTTGCCGAGGGCTGCGGCAACGTCAAGGACACTGAATGGATAGGGTTCCTCTGGGTCTTCTGGGACTCCTTGCTGATCCGATACATTGTCGCATGGAATGGGGTTTATCCTCGTTGTGGCGGTGGCTTGATTACTAGCCTATTGTGGCCTATTTTGTGCAATGGTGGTAGCAGGGGCATTGTCGGGATTGACAGGCGCGAAAGGGGAGATTGGTTCATTCCTTTCGATTACTGGGGGTTCGGTTATGAACAACTGTGACACGGCTGTCTTAAATTCAGTCTCGTTGAGGCGTATTTGTTGGGAGCCTCCTTTTAATCGCTTCATCACGGCCTTGTAAGGCTTGCTCCATGGATACCGGGCTACTTCACTGATCATTTCGGACCAGGATGCATCCTTGCTCTTACGAATTGCCTTGATTAATGCACGACGGTCGGATAACATGCGCTGGCAGAGGGGGTGCTCGAGAATGTTTGTTACATGCGGGGCCGCGCGATGCCATTTTTTGCGAGATCGTGCTGCGGTCAGCCTGAGTTTTGTTAATTCTTTGTTCCACCAGGAAACAAATTTTCTTTTCTTTAATGTTCTTGGTACCGACGACATTATTGTTGCTGTTATACAGCAAACTCTCAGCATGCGCCAACAGAGGTCGAAGTATTTCTTTGATGTGTTCGTACACTCCCATCTTCATCAATTCAGGAACAATGTTCTTTTCATCTTTTTTACTCGTTCCATCGCAGAAGTACTGCAGTTTTGAACAATCTCCGTGTTCACCAAAAACGTGGCTAGGATGTCGGCATACAAATTCTTAATTTTCTCAGCGGTTGTTACTTGCTGACTGTATCTGTACTCTGTGGCTTTTACTATGTCCGTACGCATTCACCGAATGCTACTTTCAACGATTCTTCTGAATGGACCAGGTGTTGTCATCTTTACAACTTCTTTCATTTTTCTGCAAAAGTTTCGCAACAAATGATTCGTGCATTCAATTTTTTTTATACGAATCTGTGCTTTATATGGATCTGCATCTATAATTTTTTTATAAACGCTGCTGTCCCCATCAGCAATCAGTGTTGAATAAATGAGCCCATGTTTTTCTACGCTGGTCTTGAAGCCTTCGACTATAGCGTCACTATCCATAGCCGTTGATACTTGGCTTGCGCGCCAATTTTTGAAACAGGTGTGCTTTCGTGGCTCTTCTTTCTTTTTCGCAGCACATCGACAAATCCTGCACACCTTGTTTCTCACACCGATAAATAAAACATTCTTCGCATGATATCCAATTATAACGCCGACTCCAGACGTGGAATCGTACGTTCCAGTCCGGTATGATCGTTTCATCCAGCTTCCATCGGCCACAACGGGGATGTGAGGGATTCCACATCCGGAAACAATATCGCCTCGTTCAATGGCCAAGCGTTTCTCTTCCTCTGCCGCTGTTACCATCTCTTCTTCTGCAGCAACAATTAATGTTTTCACTATTTTATCGTGATGTTTTCTAAATTCTTTCTTCGACATGGAGGGTATGTTCATCGCTGCAAGGAACTCTTCCATTTGGGCATAACTGCCTCCATTCACAATTGTTCTAGCAACGGCACGCTGGTTTGTTTCCATTTTATTGCTTTCGTCAGGTTCACTGTGGATTTCACCTGTATATTTGCACATATCGCACATTACACTGAGGGTGGTCCTCAGGCCCGACCGTTTCATGCCGGTTATTTTCAGGTGTCTAATTCCACAGTCTTCCCTGTTTTTAGCATGATCACCTATTTTTTGCAATTCGGCAAAGATGTGCTGCATGTCCACGATACTCAAGCCACTTGGTAGACAGAATTGTTCTTCAGTCTCGTTCGTTACAGTTTTTTCTATGATCAATTCTTCATTTTCTGAAGTTGTACCTTCTATATTGAACCCATCTTCTGTATTGTCCGTTTCTTCAATTTGAAACAATTCTTCCGTCGTTTCTTCAAACATTTCTGTAGAATTTGCCGGTTCTGTTTCATCATCCAATGGCAAGTAAATTTTCTCTTTGTGGAGTGTATTTTTGTCCATGGGATGTTGACGGTTCTGAAATATTCTGCAGGGCTAAATGCCGTCTTCTTTCGCGATATGCTCTTTTTTTTGAATATCTTTTCGCACTGATTGGTAATTTTGGCCGACGACTTTTATTTTTTATCAAACACAGGTCTTCATACTGATTTCGCATATCTTCAACCATGACAATATTTTCAGTATCACTCATTGTCACTATCCCACAACAATATTCACCTCTCACTTCACTTCACACTTTCAAAGCTTTGAAATAAATTCAATGATGCAATCTATTCCTTGCTTCGAATGCAACTATCGTGAAAACTGTCGCGAAGACCTAAAACACAGTACCGAGAAACAGAGGGTACCGTGGTGGGGAGTGTTTCTAAGGACTACGAAAGAAAAGAACAATGACGTCGATATTTATTATAAAAAAAAGTTTGGAAGTTGTATTCATTTATAATATTATAATTTGAGATTGCAAGAAAAAAATATAACATGAAAATAAAAATTCAATCTGTAAAATTAGAAATTAGAAATTAGGAAAGGGTCTATTTTATAAGTCAATCACCACGGTCCTGATCCCCACCACCATGCGAGTGCTTTCAGCATCCATGACAAGAGACAGTTCAGATCCAACATGTCTGAAAGTAACAAGGTGTGTATAATCGGCAAGTAGAATATTATATCAATGTTACGTTATTTGTATATAAATTACTTTCTTCACATATGGATATAGACAAACAACAAGAAAAGGAAGAAGTTAAGGAAGAACAAGAAAAGAAAGAAGTTATGGAAGAAAAAGAAAAGAAGGTTACAGAACAAAAAGAAAAGAAGGAGGAGGTTAAGGCGGAGGACTCTAAGGTTTCCATGTCGCAAGTAAGTAAAAACGTGATTTTTCTATGTAATAAATGTCGCACAATTAGATTCACGTGAAACGGAAATCATTTCTACAATAGTAGCAGATGAATTTCCACCATTGTTTTTTGTTTTCTAATAATGTCACAATTTTAATACAGTCCATTATTATATTTCAGATCAAAAAAATTGTGAAAAAGATTATGTATGGAGGACGTCACGGCGGCCGTCACGGAGGAAGACGTGGACGATGGGGCGGCCGTCGTGGCTGAAGAGGAGGACGCCGGGGCGGCGGAAGAGGCGGCGGGCGGCCTGTAGTTTTTAATATTTTTTAATTTTGTTTTTTAATATTTGGTAGTTTTAATTTTCAAATATATTATACTAATAAAAAATCTAAATTCTTACATATCTGTTTATTTCTTATTCTCTTTGTACCCAATCTTCGGCGAATAATCGCGATGAACCCGCGGGCGAGAATGTTCACGAAAGACAAAACCGATGTTCCGTGCGATAGAACAGTCCGTTTCGCCAAGCCTTCGGTATCGTCATCTTCCTTTCTCACTCGCACTCGCACGCATTACGCCGTCCGCGGGATCAGCTGTCACCGGCGAGCATCGGCCTCTGATTCTTTGTTTTGTATTTATAGACGCGTTTAGAATTAGTGTAACTGTAATGTATAAGTGTAGTGTAAGAGTTAGTCAATAAATTAGTTTTAAGCGAAAGTGTTGACATTATTAATGTCCTGTAGTTTTCATTCAATAAGTTTTGTGGTCGCGTACGTTATGTGTATTATTTCGTTCTTACTGCCTCTCTTTCGTTAGCGCTGTCCTTTTGAATGCCCGACAGGAATCAAAATCTCGTCAGTAAATGATAGATACATTAATAGGAATACAAACAGCACATTTATATCGCCTTCTATGTCTTTTTGCATATAGAATATGCGAAATATTACAAAATGTGCAAGTTTTATCATTCATTTATCTGGCATATCTCTGTAATTTCATTGATAAAAAAACATGATTATAGATATGAATAAAAAGATTATGGTCGCACACATTAATATATGTATTGTTTTATTCTCAGACTTCTTTTGCGGCTCGAGCCGATTCATTGTGCTGATGGTTAAAATTGTAACAGGTGTGAACAGCGTAACAGAAGTCTTCATACGTTGCTGCAACTATGCCTTACTTGTGGCAATATTCGCGTAGCCGTTTGTGATGTCAAATTAGAAGTTACATTTATCGACTGATTTCTGTTTTTATCGACCCTGATGATAACGTGGTAAAATATACCATCAATGCCTCTGACGGAAAATCAGTGAACTATTCTTACGTCTATTTGACGTCTGATGCGTGCAAATCGTCAATTTCGTTTTACGTCTCCAGAAGTGATAAATTGTGAAAAATCGAATTTCAGTGACATTGTGCTAGTTCAAGGAAGGGTGGTCTGGTGTGCTGTGGGTGGAAAAACCATTAAATCGTCCAATATTTGCTAAAATGCAGCCGAACGCAGCATTCGGCAGCCATGTTGTTTCCTTACAACAGCGTCTGTCTCAATCTTACAGTGTCGAAAATACCATTTTTCTCAACGTATGGTGTTTATTAGCGTTGAAACGGACCAGACCACCCTGTGGTAAAGTTTACCCGTGGGTGCTGTACCCGCGAAAATTTCATTTGTGCAATTATCGAGACGAAAAACGAAATCTACGAAATCGAGTGTCTCTCTCACGCATGGCGTATACGTGCATGCTTTCCGTTGATTGTGTGAGCGCACGCATACAGGTCATGGCACAAGGAGTCTGTGCCCTTAAGACCGCTAGGTTAAGGATACGTAGATATAAGAACCGTACAATGATAGGACGCCTAGGGCCGTAGTAATAAGGTAGCTGTAACTTTAACGTAAATATATTTCTTTTCACACATATACCCATCAGACGTTACTCATTCACCTGAACCCAGTAACAAGGGTTACTACGATCAAAGATTAAATCCATGCAAATTTAATGTAGGCGACATGGTATACTTACTCAAAGAGCCCAGAACTTCCAAATTTGATTGTGACTGGCTGGGTCCCTATAGAATAAGTTGAATGTTTGATAACTTAACAGCGGAATTAGTATTAAAGGAAAATAAATGTAAAATAGTACATACCAATAAGCTAAAATTGGCGTGTATACGGCAATTGGACGATTCTACGGAAGACTGAATTAGATTAATACGTATCATTGATGCCTTGTAAGCTTGTGCTTATGTTCTACTAATATTACGGCTTATGAATAATCCAGAGACAATTGATAATACATGGAAGAATTACTATTTGTTTGTCTGTTTACATATACGGATTATGATGTGTGCGAACTTACGAACTATCGAATGGGCTATTGAAGTTGTACGACGCGTGACGTTGGAATGAATTATTTGATTCAGACTTACTCTCATGTTATTAAAGAGCAATGTTATGAATGAAAAAGCTGTTTTATGTAAACACTTTTTTGTATAAGGGGGAAGGTGGAACGTGAAATGTTATCACGTGAACATGTTTAGAGTGGTATGGCGACATTGTCGTGGGAATATATATCGATAGTCTGTAGTATCGATATGTCTCGAATATCTGTCGAGGACCTTTGTATCGATGGTTGTAAATCAAGAGCGAAATGTAAACACCATCTGCGCGTACACTTATATAAATAAACAAAGCTTGAATTGTAAACCCCTCGACGTGGGTGATCGAGCTGAGAGAAGGCCGGAAATCCAGAGAATGGAATAGTTTCATTTCGAAAATTCTTGAAAGATTAATTTATGATAGACCAATTCGTTGTTTTCGACCGAGTCACGAACGGTCCTTAAAATCTACGAAGTTTTTTTCGATATCCTGTCTATTCATGCACTCTAAGAGGGTCGTAAAGTTCCTCAAGAGTTGCCTTTTGGCAAGTACTGGATTGCCTCGTAATAAGCAACACGCTCGGGTCTAGCCTGTTGCTTATTACGGATCAGGTAGGCTATTCGGCTCGACTTTGTTCTCGAAACGGGACGATAGAGAACACGAGAAACGAGTGAGAGATCCGAGGTAGCGACAAATCATAAAGTGATCGGCCGAGCAAGGATGTAATTTTTTGAACAAGGATAGAATATAGCATGATCGCTCATTCTCGCACTATTTCGCTTATTTCAAGGCAAATATGCTAGACTGAGAAAGCATTATATGTATATATTCCATCCTTCTTCTACCAACCGATGTCACTGCTGAGTCGAGCGTGACAATTTATTACCCACAACATCGGCTTCTCGCTTTAACGGACCTCTCACTCATTTCTCGGACCTCTCACTTTGCGAGCGACATTAAACGAAAAGGTGGGGATAGAGATTTGTTTATTTCGAGCCAGAAAACTGTTGCTTATTACGGATCAATACTGTACAAGGTCTTGTCGTTTCCTATTTTCTCTGGGTCCCACGCTTTCTGGTAGCACATGTGCGCTGTAACGTTCTAGCGTCTCGGCGGAGCGCCTCCACTTCGACGCGCCTGAGATTGGACCACAGACAGGAGAAGGGGCCTACACAGAACGGGGTGGAATCCTCCACCATTGGACGAGGGATGATCCTGAGGGAGGATCCAGGATTCACCAAGGAAGCGGTATCGACCGACATCGCGCGAAGATCTCCGCCAAGCATGATCAGAATGATTTTGTCGTTTGAATCTGACGAGTTGTTCTCACGTTGCATTAAAAACGCATTTTAAAATCATAGTTTTCTGGATTATTTAATAAAGAATTGAACTTTCTCAATAGTAAATAACCGTAAATAACAGTTTTGTTTAATTCATTTTCGCGCCTTGCGAGCAGGGTGCTTTAGCGCCCCACGGGTACCCTTACCCACGTTCTGAAATTCCAAAATATCCCTAAACTACGAAGTTCACACCCAACATATTTTGGTGACAGTGGTGGGATAGTGCAAAAAGTGGGATATTCGAAAGTGATATTCGAAAAGTGACATTTCAAAAAGGGATTTATTTCAAAAGTGACAATTTAAAACTAGTGAAGCAACTGCAATTTAAACAAAGTGATTGTGACAGATTTATGTACACTTAAAATTACTTTACCAGCTCGCGGGTGTGAATTAAACAGTTAATCAAATACTTTACAAACTATTTTATTGAACATTATAAATAAGTGGACAAAGTTAAAAGTGTGCAACTTCTCCCTTTTGGGTTTTGGGCGGATTCCCCAAGGGCGAAGAGTAAATGCCGAAGACAGGTGATTTCGGCTGGCGTGCAAGCCATTCACCGGAATCACACGCACCTCGTCCACGACGGAATAGAATCCAGAAAATCCAGAGACCTGAGCGGACTTCCTACGGAGCTGAGGCCTACTCGTTGGCCTACTCGAGGCCTATTTTGACTCCTAGAATCACCCCTTAAAATTTTGCCCACCTGTTGTCAAACACCCTGTATATGTATACATACAGTGTGTCCCACCTTAAGTGTTATAATTCCGTTATTCCGTAACTATTAATGATACAAAAAATTGTTGATATGGGAATTGCACGGTACAAGGGGGCCTATGTTTTGATCGAAGTGAAAAATCTTTTGCATTATTAGTTTAACAGATATGATGGTCAGGTTTCGTTTTTCAAACGGAACTACATATTTTTTTTTAGAAGACGAATTTATTAAGCTTTAATGTATACACTCGATTTTAATTAGTTTTCAAGATATAAAGTTTACAAATTTCCCGATTTTCAGTAGATGCGTCTCGGTTTGAGTGGCAAGTTGTAAAAGCGGCCCTATTATTGCGGTAAGTGTCACAGCGGTTATTCTTTGGGTCTGCCGTTCCTAGCGTAGACCCCCGCTATGGCACTTACCGCAACAGTAGGGCCGCTTTTACAACTTGCCATTCAAACCGAGACGCATCAACTGAAAATCGGGAAACTTGTAAACGTTATATCTTGAAAACTAATTAAAATCGAGTGTATACATTAAAGTTTAATAAATTCGTCTTGAGGAGCACTATCATTTGAACTAAAAAAAATATGTAGTTCCGTTTGAAAAACGAAACTTGACCATCATATCTCTTAAACTAATAATGCAAAAGATTTTTCACTTCGGCCAAAACATAGGCCCCCTTTTACCGTCCAATTCCCGTATCAACAATTTTTTGTATCAGTAATAGTTAGGGAATAACGGAATTATAACACTTAACGTGGGTCACACTGTATATTACGGGTGGGCTTAAAAATTAAATTTAACTAATTTTCATGATTTTGAATCTCATCGTCAGTACGTGTCTGTAGTCGCCTAACGGTGACCAGAATATCACTTTACCCTAATCTAACTTAATTCACTGATTAGGGAGAATAGATTGGGTTAGGTTAGGCTATATTAAATTCCCAGCTGCCATCATAGCTACGATACATTGAAATCGTGAATGCAGAAGTACACAAGGTATATATTGGTCATCGGTCGCCGTGCTGTTGCCTGCAGAAACAGTAGAAAAGCGGCGATCCCATACAAATGCGTACGTTGTCACGGACGCACACGGATGGCCAGAATTCAATGTGTTAGTTTTGACAGTTTTTCGAAAATATCTCGAAAACTAAGGCCGAGCGGCGATTATATGTATAGGAAAAAGTTGTTCAAAATGTTGAGTTTTACAACATATTTAAATTTCATCAAAATCGGTGAGGTGTAACGTAATCTCAATACTTACCATAAGATGATTCCCCGTAACCACTAATAAACTTTGATGTCCGCTCAGAGGAGACATCCGAGTGATATGCTAGAATTCTGATGTCCCCTCAGACTGGACAGCGGAGTGCAAAGGGAAAACGTAGGCGAAACCTCGACCGTTTGCTAGACGGTCAAGAGGATTACAACGTCAGGGCTAATCGCTTCCAAATGTTGGGAAGAGTCGTGGCCTGAAGGAAACACAGTGGGTCACACAATTATTCGCTCACCAACAGAATACCTCATTAGATCAAATGATTGGAGGCTTTTTGAAAAGCTATAAAATTAATTTACTAAGATATGTACTTTTGCTGTTTTAAAAAATTATAGTTTGTCGAAATCGTGAAAAAAATAGCGACGGGTAATGTTCCAACTTTTTTATGTGAGGCGGCTGTCCAATATTTCCGGAAGCGTGCATTCTTGGTAGAAACACGTTAGGAAAGGTTCCATCTGATTTGTCCAAAACGCGTCGTGCCTATTTGCGCGGATCATATACATGCTTTTAGGTGTCCTGATAGCGAAAATACAATACTTCCGTTGCGTTATATGCAACTGACCTTGTACTTGGTAGAAATACTGGTGCTTGCTATTCATTTCTTGTAGATCTTTCTTATCGAAGATGTTTCGTAAGTGACGTATTGTTTCTATTGCGTCTATCGCTGTCAAATTCTCAGCAAATAGTGGGCATTTCAGTTCCAGTAAACCGTCACCGTCGATAAGTCTATCAGGAAAGGCACCCGAGTATGAAATGTTGCGACCAATGAACAATCCACAAGTTCGAATCCTTGTTTTCATTGCGTTCGCTACGTCTTTTCTTGCAATGTGTTCTTTATCGCGGCCGTATTTCATAGCAGCAGTATCGAGATGGAGCTGATGGAGGATATAAAATATTTTTTACCATTGCTGCGCAGGACGTTGTTTGTCTCATGCGACACACTGCTCCAAAATTCGAAGCAGTTAGCATATCCTCCTTCAAAGTTCTCCATAAATCTGAATCGTTTTGCTCTCTTGTGTTCGCTTCTATTATTGTACGATATTTTGCGTTGTCAACAAGCTTTTGAAAATGTTCCTTGCCAAGTTGAAGCAGAATATCACTCGGAACATCTGGTCTTTGCGAATTTGGACCATAATATTTATCCGTTCCTTGCACTGGCTTTAATTTCCTTGTCTTACCATAGGTCATTCAAAATTGTTTCGTTTTCGCAACTTTTTTCTGCCGCCGTTCCTCCAAGCTCTTTACTAGTGGCGGAACGGTTTTACACATGTTCTTGTGCATTTCTGTAAGTACTTGTTGTGTATTGTATTGCGTAACAGCTCCTGCAACTCTAGCATTGTAGGAACCTCTGGCACCAAAATTAATACGTTTTCCACCAATCTCTTTGCAGATAATTGAATTAAATGTTTCTGCGGGATTGTTTGTAACATTTATTAACAAACTATCCGAATAGCAGCTGAGGAATCGTATGGCTTTCTCGACTTCGCTATACAGACCGAACAATTTCAAAGATGGAACGTAATTTTTCTCAGCTCTGTTTTCGTCAAGCATACACGTATGGCTGCGGCTATTGCACTCCTTGTGCTCACCAAATATATGGCTAGGAATACTTAAAATGTCCTTCTGAAGTTCTCTAGCTTTGATGTGCTGCGGCCCTTTTTCTTGTATTCGCGCATTGACTGCTAAAACAACAGCTCTACGAATATTTAAAATACTTTTTTTAATGATATTTCGGTATGCAACATAGTCACGAGCTCTGTGACCCTTCGTTTGCGTTTTCTCCGCAACGTGTCTCAGCTTTTTACATAAATTACGAAGTAAGTGGTGCACTCTACTTTTCTAACGGTTACTTTTTGTTCTCGGTAAGGTCTGTTGTTCACAATAGTATGATAGACGTTGCTATCACCATCGGCAACAACCGTTCTATATATCAAGCCATGCATTTGAATGCTGCAATTGAAACCTTCAGCAATAGCATCACTTTCCATGCTACTAGAGCTGGCATAACGATCATAGTTTTTATAACATTTATGCTGTTTTGGGGATTTAGCTTCTCGTTCCGCTATATCACATATTGTGCAGTATTTATTTCGTATGCCAATAAACAGAACTTTTCCTGTGCGGAAACCTACAATGGCACCAACACCGGAAAGTGAGTTATAATTCGTACCATACGATCTCTTCATCCAGCTACCATCCGCTATGACAGTTATGTACGGGATACCGTCGACGACTTCATTGTTTTCAGAAGCTTATCGTCTTTCTTCTTCACTTGCTGCCTGCATGGTATGCATTGCGCTTTTCATAAACTCATCGACAAGTTTTTCACGGTACCTGCGGTAGGTCGTTTCAGCCATGCAGGACATGTTCAGGGCGGCGCATAATTCTTCTAATTGTGCATAGCCGATTCCGACTGTAACAGTCGCGGTCGTCATGGCTTCATTTACATTCATTATATCTGAATGCATAGGTTCCGACCAAACAGTGTCTTCGTAATTGCACATTTGGCACTTGAAGAAGAACTGTGTCAGACACCCATGCTGGCGACTACCGATCATTTTCCAATCGCGAAAATGACATTCAATACCTTGCGCATGATTGTCGAACGTTCTATGTATTTCATTCCAAAAGAACTGAACGTCAACAATGCGGCGGCCTTCTGGCACATTTTTCGAAATACGTCCCACATCACAGTGTCCGACGCTTACGACGAGATTGTCGTCGCTATTGTTCAGGACGTTTTGTACAGTGGGTCTCTCACTTGTACATTCGCATTGTACAACGACAGTTTCATCGTTTTCGCGAAGGGCGTTTTCTGATAAGATGCGCCCCACATCATTCTTTTCGCGAAGGGCGTTTTTTGATAAGATGCGCCCCACATCATTAACATTATTTGGGAAAAATAAAGGAGTTTTATCTGACATATCTGTCTGACTATCCTCCTTTCCAGTTTTCCCAAAAGATTGTGCCGGTACATAATATTTTTCTTCGAAAACTGCAGCAGCTTCAATCGTCATAGCCGACGATTGCCGTTGTTTCTGTCGCCTGCAAGGTAGAACGTATAAAAATATAAATATTTATAGGATAATTCATAAAAATTACTGAAATGTATAAATCTGAAGCACTTACAGTTTTCTATAACCACTTTTCAGGGAGAGTTTTCTCCCTACCAGCAATCCTTTACGACTGCTACCTTTTTATTTCCCATTTCTGTTTATTTTGTTTTCAAATGCCTGGAAATTTTCTCAATAATACGTCTTCTACGTTACCGTGAAGACGTCTTATTGTTAGAAACAATTAGATGACAACGCGGGCCATGGCAACGCGCTTCGTACATGTGAAGCAAAAATGAAACGCCAACGCTGTCGCGTTTTCGAATTTCACTGGCATCGACAGTGCAACGAATGCTACGAACGGGAGAGGAGAGCCAGAAAAATCTAACTAAGATGGGCAAAGACGGCAGTAAGTGTTTCTTTTTATCTTTACTTCGCTGGTGCCAATGATGTGTTTCGTAGATTAAAATGAGTTATGTGCATTCTCAAAATTTCATCGCGGTCGGTCAATGCATGTAGAAGTTGTAAGTAATTAAAATTTCAGATAGTCGCCTAAGAACAGAAGTAGTTACGTTCTTGGATGAAAAGCCACGATTTTCAGAAATTAATTACTTGTAACTTATCAGTGTATGGACCGATCTCGATGAAATGTTCAGCATACACATGACATATTTTTTACAAATGTTATATTTTAACAGTAGAACATCAAAAATACCTTGATGAAATATTTTTTTAATTTCAAATCAGAAACTGGAAAGCGATCATTTTTGACCCATTTGGTAGTTGTAGTGTCAAATTTTCATCACAGGCTGAAATAAAAAATTTTAAAATTGCCTTTTTTAGACGCGTGTCCCCGAGACAATGAAACAGACGACTATTCCAACGGTTTCTGCAACAATTGTTGCAATAATTGTTGGAATAATCGTATGTTATATTGTCTCGCGGACACGCGTATACACTTTTTATTTTTTTCCAGATTTAGAATAATTGTAATTTTATATCTTAGTAAAGCATAGCTCATCGTCAGAGCTCGACAAAATTTGCACTTTTCAGCCGATTTTCAGTTGTCTCCGCCTACCGCTATTCCCCTTGTCGCGATCTTCAGCGCACAGTCAACGAAGAGTTAGAGGCTCAGGAGCGTATCAGTCGTAAACATATGCTGACAATAGCTTTCCACCTCACCCACGAGGTACTATTTTCGATGCGTTTTTGGCAGCATACGTTCACGAGTGATACGCTCCTGAGCCTCAAACGGTTCGTTGGCTGCGTGATGAACGTCGCGGCAAGGGGAATAGCGGTAGGCGGAGACAGCTGAAAATCGGCTGAAAAATGGAAATTTTGTCGAGGTTTGGTATAGCTTATCGAGATACCGAAAGTCATTTCATTCAATTTCAGGTACATATTACCCATGTTTTGCAATTTCTTTTCAGATAATGAAGATGACAAAAAGCAACAGCCAGAGCCGCTGTTGCAGCTGCAACAGCAGGTGCAGCACCTGCGGTTGCAACCGCAACAGCAACCGCAGGCGGAACAGCAACCGCAGGCTGAACAGCTGTTGCAGCTGCAACAGCTGATAGAGCAACAATCGCTGCAAATGCAGCATAACATGGCGGAACTCTCAGCCCTGCGGCAGCAAGTGCGAGAGATGAAGGGGCAACATGCTGGGCTTATGGTAAGTAGTTCTTTTGCGTTCATGTGTATACGTTATTTCAGCTATTTATTGTTTATACATGATATCATAATATTTATTTTTGCAGCCACAGCACCAGCCGCCGCAACCGCACGTGCTGCCGCAGCCTCAGGCTACGCAGCCCCAGCCGTATGATTATCAACCGCACCAATCACAATTGGCCGGGTTCTACGCGCCGGAACAGCCCAGCGTAAGTCGCTTTTTTACGTTATTTCTGTTATTCATTGTTTATGAACAATAACATTATATTTATTTTTCCAGGCATACGGCGGGGAACAGCAGCGGCTGATCCGGCAACGCCGCCGAGAGGCGAAGCGAATGTGGCGGCAAACCATGCACCGTCACGATTGCGGCCGCGGTCGCGGCCATAGTCACTGCGGCGGCCAGTGCGGGTGTAGGCACGACTGCGGCGCGGACCACACTCCCTGTTGCGGGCGGCACAGTTGAAGTGAGTATGACGATAATACCTGCATATGACAAGGTAACAACTTGTAACGACAAAGATAATATAAAAATATGATTTGTTTGATTTCAGGAACCGCATTACTAACTAGGTGATTACACACCTAGTTTATTATCGTTATTATTATTGTATTGTCAATATTATAATTTTTTTTCTCCATATTCTTATTTTATTTTAATTACTATTTTTGTTAAATTACTATTCTTATTATTATTATTATTATTATTATTATTGTATTGTCAATATTATAATTGTTTTTCTCCATATTCTTATTTTATTTTAATTACAATTTTTTTTAAATTACTATTCTTATTATTATTATTATTATTATTGTATTTAGACTCGGAAACGAAGTGAACGAGGCAAAATACTGGGAAGAGGAAGAGAAAAGGAAGTGCAGAGTCTGCGGATGGGAGGAAGAAACTTGGGAACACGTCTGGGAAAGATGCGCCGCAAGGGAAGAAAGAACGATAGGATGGCAAGAAAAAGTGCAACAGCTGTTAGGGGGCGACGGAGAGGGGGAAGCTTGGATGAAGGAAATACAGAAGTACAGGAACGAAGAGGAGAGGGAGAACACAAAGTAGGAGTAGGAATAGGAACGACAGAGGGAGCCACAGAAGAAGCGCAGAGCGGGACGCGAGATAGGTTAAGTAAGCACGTGCGATAAAAAGGGCACAGCAAAAGAAAGGGTAAAAAGAATTGCGAGGACAACAAATAGAAAAAACGGTGGGAGAAAAGAGGAAAAGAAGAGAAATGGAAGACCTAAGAAACATAGGTGAAGAGATAAGAATGTTGAGAGAGGAGGTAGTAAAATTGAGAGAAGACTTGAGAAGATGGAGGCTAGAAGAGGGAAGAACAAAGGGAAAGGAAAAATACAAAAGAGACGAAGAAAGAGAGAATGGAGATTCCTCAGAGGAAGAGACAGAGGGAAAGACCAAAGAAAAGGAGGAAGAGGAAAACAAGGAAAAAGGAAAAAGAGAGGAGAGGAGGGAAAAAATACAGAAAGAAGAAGGTCAAGAAGAACCAGAGAAGAAGAAAGAGAGAGAGTGGGAGAACAGAAAGGAGGAAAAGGAGAGAGTGGAAGAAAACAAAGAAAGAATGAGAGGAATGGAGTCATGTAAGATGACGAAGGAGGCGGAGGAAAGAAGAGAGCGCTGGATAAGGGAAGAAGAAAGAAGGAAAAAATATAAGAAGAGGAAAGAGCCTGGTGTGGAAAGGAGTGAAAGGGGAAAACATAGAAGAGAGGCTGAAAAATATTAAGGTAATCCTAAAGAAGGAACTAGGAGAAAAAGCGGAAATAAAAAGTGCAGTAGAAAGGGAAGGGGAGGGAGGAGGGGCAATAGTAATCACGGAAATGGAGGAAGAGGATAACAGAAAAGAGATAGTATGGATGAGAAATGGGATATGGGAAAGGTGGAGGGTGGAGGTAGATGAAGACCTAAATAAGGAAGAAAGAAGACTAAAGTGGATAATAAAAGAGAAGGCAAAAAAGGAAAGAGACGCAGGAAGGAAGGTCATGTACAATAGTAGGAGAATATGGGTGGAGAGGACGGAAATAAAGTGGAACGAGGAAAAGAAAAACTGGGAAAAAATAACACTGAGAGAAAGACTGGAGAGGACAATGAATTAGGAGAAGAGCAGAGAGGAAGAGGAAAAGAAGATGAAGTAAAACAAGAAGTACAAAGGACAAGGGAGAATGATAAAACTAAATGTGATTATGTTTGAGAAGTTCTGTAAGGCGAGAGTGCATTTATAGTATTATCAAAGAGAGTTTAGTTTATTTTTGATATGAAAACTAGAGAGTAGAAGCCCAGGGAGCTAAGCCTCTATATAAATATTTACTTATGTATTTCATCATTTTACTTTTATTTTATTCTTGCTTATTGGATTATAGTTTAGTTTATTTTTATTTTTATTTTTGTTTTGATTATTTTTGTTTGATGTTTATCTCATTCTATTTTATTTTATCTTATTTTATGCTTAGATTAGCTTATTTATTTATTTTATTTTTAATTGTAGCTCTAGTTAAGCGCTACTTGTTATTTTGATATTTTGATATTGTGATTTTGATAGTATTAGGTATTATATTATAAGGGATTATAGCCGATTGTACTGCTATTTGCTTCAGGTCTACATTTTGTTCTTGCTTCAGTATATCATGGTTAATTCTTTATTCTTTAGTTATCATTTAGTCAGGAAGCAGACAGCAGAAAGGTTAAGGAAATGTTAAGGATATATAGGAGATGATCTGGATACATTTCCTCATTGTAAGCACTAATAGGTGCAGAAATTATTAAGGGAAAGAGAAGGTTAGGAGAATTGTAGAAAGAAGAGGAGGAAAAGTATGTAACAGGTTTGGGTACGCTCCTGACAAAAGCGCCTCAAAAACCCGTAAGGGAATTGAATAAACGCAATACAATACAATACAATATTATTATTGTATTGTCAATATTATAATTTTTTTTCTCCATATTCTTATTTTATTTTAATTACAATTTTTTTTAAATTACTACCCTTATTATTATTATTATTATTCTTTTATTTTAATTGTAATTTCCTTTCATTATTATTATTATGTATTTTTATTTTATTATAATATTTTCCACTAGTTACGTTCTTCTCATTTATTTTCCTATTCCATCATGTGTACTAACGATATACACATATCAGCAGACGTTCGTGGGATTTATGCGCCTCTCCCCCTTCCATTATTATGTAAATATATAACAATTTAGATCATTTTGCTCGGTAGAGTCCACAGAATTATTACGCGGAAAAAGGACCAGATAAAAATTTATAAGAATCACTTATTAAAAGTTACAAAATCAAATAACTATTGCAATTTATGAAACGTTGTTGAAAGTGGACGATGTTTGCAGTGAGGTTCATTTCGGACACGATCCTATTTACAATGCTATATCTCCATTATTATTCAACAAAATCTTTTACTTTTTGAATATGTTATATAATTATGTATGCAGAATAATTTGATATGCACAATCACTGTATTTGGTTTCTATTTATTGTTTTATTTAGATTTATATACGCTCCGTTGCGGGTGGACGATTTTCGCTGCGAGTACCTCTACATGAGTACTTCATATTATTGACATTAGTTGAACTATTATTCCTGCAATTATTCTTATAAGGATAAACTAACCTTACGCATTCAATTTATAGGAATTCGGAGTACAATATCGGGACATATTATTTAGACATTCAATTTGTATTTGTAGGAATATTCTTCCCTTGGCTATGTTATATTACAGAAAATGTATATACAATAAAATTCGGCTGAAGGAGTACACTTTCTAGGTCATACATAATACATATAGCTATCGTAGCATCCGTGTGTCATTTAGGTGTATGCGAAGAGTGACGTAGAACAGCATGCCGTTAGTTGGATGCAATAACTGAGGTAGCGCTGAAAGCAGTTTCTGTTCAGCATAATTTTCGATGAAACGTTGACTGTTTTACCGACGCGGAATTCGGAGTTTGGCCTCGACGCTCGCATCGCCTTAACGAGAGCAGCGGAGACAACGTGCCGCGAGCTGTATTTTTTCTGTTTTCATCAAACGTGTCATTAAAGCCTTTTATTGCAATTACTACTTTGGTTGTTGTTTTGGAACTCCCTTCGATACTCCTGCTCAACAAGATTGTAATCTTTTCACTTTGCCACAATCTTCGGAAAATGTTGCGTCAACTAGTACCGAAAATTCGTCACTTTCTGTTAATTGTGACAGCAGTGACTCCAGAATCATCAGAGATTCTGGAGTCTCCTGTCAAAGCCTAGAAGCAGAGGATACAAGTGATACTATCATCGCTGATATCTTGCAAGCAGTATCTGAAACTGCCCACACCTTAGAGTCATGTGCTATTGAATATTTTGCAGGATATGTCGCTAGGAAAAATATTAGAAAAACCAACTGCGACATATGCAAGGCAGAATTATTAGATAGTACAACAGTTCTTTCACGAAATGAACAGATTTTAATATTTCTTCGTGCCTATAAGATAAATAATGATTCAGATTTTGGAAGTCTGATAGCCTCTAGTAAGAAATTTTCTTTTGCATTTCGTATATTTAATGCTATTTTTGATAAAATGTATCCTACTTTACGGGCTGAAGAGGGCATTCTTGATAAAATATTTCCGTATTTTGTACAAGGTGTTAACAATTCACCTCAGCTTTGTGGTTGGTTTGACAGTAGTACGTGCAACGAACATCGAAAAAAAATAGCATATTTTATGATGAAAGTAAAAATTCATAAAGATACGATATGGCTCGGTCAAGAATTGCGACGCCCTAAAAGTTCATTTCACAAGCCAACTGCAAAGGTACGGAAATTGCAAAATATGTGAAAGACTGTTTTCATTTTCAGAATGTCTGCCTTTCTACTTATCTATCACAATAAATACAGTCAGAGGCGATCTAACGTGAGCTGACACTTTATAACTTTTCGTAGAATGTGATTTTGTATTTATTTTTAGTATAGTTGGTAGTTTGGATAAGCATGTGACAAACTAGTATAAAGTAGTTTAGTTTTTATATAATAAACACAATAACAAATACAGTCAGAGGCAACCTAACGTGAGCTGACAATTTATAACTTTTCGTAGAATGTGATTTTGTATTTACTTTTAGTATAGTTGGTAGTTTGAATAAGCATGTGACAAACTAGTATAGAATAGTTTAGTTTTTATATAATAAACACAATAACAAATACAGTCAGAGGTGACCTAACGTGAGCTGACAATTTATAAAGTGGTACAATAGGGCTTCAGGCGAAGATCCAGTATAAAAAAATCTAACGCGCCATTAGTGGAACCTCAAAGGTGGTGTGGAAGTCCACTATTAATTATTATTTAATTGTAAAAAATTAATACGTTCTTTAACCATAATGAATTTGCTAAGAATGAATTGCCAGGTTTCTTGGGTACAATATACTGCTGAAAAGAGTAACAGTTTATGACATCCTCAAGTGTTTCCGGCTGCCTCTTCTTCTGCCATGTGGTGAACAAAATCGGCTCGCGTCCTTGCATACCCCCCGCGTACCCTACCATCGATGCCTGTCCCATGCTTTTGAAGGTTTTATGGAAAGGTTTTATAACAGAAAACAGACCCCTAATATTCCGGAAAGTCGCAGATTGTGTCCAGCGGTGGGCAAATTTCATTTTATCCGAGTGTACATATACAGTGACCGAAAAAAAATATTCATCCATGCAAAACTTCTATAGAACAATAAATGCAAATAAAATACTATGATTGCACATATTAAATTATTTTACATAAATAATCCATGCAATACTTCTATAAAACAATAAATGCAAATGAAATACTATGATTGCACATATTAAATTATTTTACATAAATAACTGTAAATAAAAAACGAACCTGAATATCTGCGATTGTAAAAGCATAAATCATTTCCAAAGTTGAATATTTGCAATTTGTGTTTAAGATTGATTATTTCGAAAACTATAATATTATGTAGTTATTTATGTAGAATAATTTATATGCGCAATCACTGTATTTTATTTATATTTATTGTTTTATTTAGACTAATATACTCCCCGTTTCGAGTAGACGATTTTCACTCTGAGTGATTGTGGATCCTTCAAAAGCTGTAATTATTTCAGATATTTTAACGTAAAAGGATCGTCATTTCATATAAAATAGTGTCATATTGAAGTCCAGTATGTTGAGGTGTATGAACACTTTTTTCGGGCATTGTATAGTTCCTTCATAGACATACATAAATGTAGAAAAAAATATTATCAATATTTTCTTTTTTTACATTTGAAATGATTTCTGATCATCTTGCTGAAATAGAAAATATGTACATCGATTAAGTTGGAGACTCTTCAAGGGCCCATAAATAACCTCCCTCTACGCATCCAACTTTCGTGACAGCCACCACTTTCCTCAACTTTTTAGCCAATCAAAATCGCATTTTCCATACCCCTGTACCCAAAGGAACCAATACCTTGTTTCCTCAAGTCGACGTTTTACCAAAATTTTAGTTTCTAGTTACAAGACATTCAACTATCCGATCAACCGTGTCTACCGAGCGATCTATAGAAGGTAAGGATTAAACTTGTATTAAGTGTTCCGTTCCGAGGAACACGCGGTACAAGGATTTCGAAAGTTAATTTATGACGGTTTCGCGACGGTATAGCTATTTTTGAGTAACCTTGTAATATTGCCGGCAATAGTAATTTCCCTTTTTGCAACAATGGAGTTAGAGTTTTATTTTTTCGTTTCGGTCTCAATGGCTAAAACACGTCATAAATTGAGTCTTTCCGAAGGGTAATGTGACAACGGTCATCTAACGGTACGGGGCCTTCGAAGGCCAACCTGGATGGAAAAACCCCGGCGTTGTCGAACTTTCGAGGTCCTCTGGTACCTCAGGTACCGCTCCACCCTCTCCTGGACGAAATCGCGCTACGGGCGTAAGGAAGGGCGGACTCGGTGCTTGAGGGATGCGCTGATTGGAAAGTTGGCTTTTTCGAAAAAGGCCAATCAGCGTAGTCTCCCCGCTTACCGGGAAAAATCGACATTAAAAATAGCGACGTTCGAACGCGAGACAGACACTTCGACTGATATTTCCGGTCCGTTACAAGTCAACGTTCGTGACTATCGGAATTAGAATAATTGTTTCAAAATTAGTTTGGCGAAACAAGCGTTGCGATAGACTGTTAGCCATCAGGCTCTTCCAAGGCTTACAACTTGGAAGGACGCATAGATCCGTCGGCAATTATTCGCGACGCGGTGACGAATATCGTTTGGTCCGTCACCATTAAGTTTAACAAATGTGTCAGTTTAACAAAGTGAAACAAACTGTGAATCTAGGATTCTAATAATCCTTTATTAATATATAACTTTCTTAACAGAAACTAACCATGGGAATGTGCAACACGAAAGTGGTAGTGGAGGAAGCAATTGCGGAGCCGGCGATTGAAGGGCCGGCGATTGAGGGGCCGGCGAATCTTGAGCCGGCGATTGCGGGGCCGGCGAATCTGAAGGTATCAGTTGTGGAGCCAGTGGAGACCCGTATAAAGGTACATTATTATTACATATACAAAGTGTCATGTACAATTACATGACATCCTCCATACAACTGAGTAATGAGTGTATGTGCTATGTACTTTTCTCGATATTCTCGATATACTTTTATACATTTCGTTTGTGTGTGAGTGTGTGTGTAAATTATGTGTTATGAATGTTTTTCATAATAAACCTTTCTGTGCCTTGTGTATATGTATTTTATTAATCTTATAATTTTATATGAATTTTAGAAAATAAGAGAAGCAGCTCGGCGCCAGGCGAATAAAAAAGTTCGAAAAATGAAAACTGAATTACGACAATACCAGAGGAAAGATATACATGCACCTCCGCCGGCCCCCGTCTACGCACCTACGCCGGCCACCGTGTACGCATCTCCGCCTGCCTCCGTGTACGCATCTCCGCCGGCACCCGTGTACGCATATCCGCCGGCACCCGTGTACGCATATCCGCCGACCCCCGTCTACGCACCTACGCCGACCCCCGTCTACGCACCTACGCCGGCCCCCGTGTACGCATATCCGCCGGCACCCGTGTACGCATATCCGCCGACCCCCGTCTACGCACCTACGCCGGCCCCCGTGTACGCATCTCCGCCGGCCCCCGTGTACGCATCTCCGCCGGACCCCGTCTACGCACCTACCCCGGCCACCGTGTACGCATCTCCACCGGCCTCCGTGTACGCATCTACGGCGCACCCAATTTATGGAATGAGGCCGCACCGCCTATACGCATCACCGCTGCACCCCATGTATTTTAATAATGAACATTAAAAAAAAATGTTTTTAAAATACACTTTTTTTCTTTTAAATACCTGTCCCACATTATATTTTAAAAATACAATTATTATTTATCATTACTGCATGCATAAATTGCATTTTCTGTTCACTCCGTACGAACGTCTTACTTCTCTGAAATTAAAATTATTTTTTCAACAGAAAAACCATGTCCGCATCTAGAAATTGAGTGTAGCTCGATAAAGTAAAAGATCTCGCGGCATTGCTTATTTCGAAGTTCGGCCTCGACGCTCGCATCACCTTAAAACATAAACCAGCAATAGTATGTATACATAGACGATATTCTAATTCCGTCGGATACTGTTCAAGAGGGATTCGAGCGGTTGGAGCAGGTCCTGATAGCGCTCGATAAAGCGGGGTTCTCCTTGAATCTCAAGAAATGTTTTTTCTTCAAAACAGAAATTGAATATTTGGGCAGAGAGGTGTCAGCTAAGGGTATCAGGCCTGGAGCGGGAAAAGTAAGAGCGTTGCTTGGGGCGCCCGTGCCTGGTAGTGTAAAACAGGTCCGGCAATTCATGGGCCTCGCGAGTTATTTTAGAAAATTTATTCCCGAATTTGCAGTTCGAACGGCTTGCATAACTAAATTAACGAAGCAAGGAGAGCCTTGGCATTGGGGAGTGCAACAAGAGGAGGCGCGGAAGTATATTCTGGAGAAATTAAGCTCGAAGCCACTTTTAATCGTTTTTGACCCGCAAAGAAAAACCGAATTGCATACGGACGCTGGGTTACGGAGCAATTTTGTTTTGTGACGGGGACGTGGGAGTCGTGTCTTATGTTAGCAGGCGCACGACGCCCGAAGAGTCGCGTTATCACTCTTATCAATTAGAAACATTGGCGATCGTAAATGCGCTAAAATATTTCCGCGTCTACCTCCTCGGCATTAAATTCAAACTTATTACAGACTGCAATGCTATAAAGGCCACCAATAATAAAAAAGATTTAATACCAAGGGTAGCTAGATGGTGGATCTTTTTACAAGATTTCAATTTTGAATTAGAATATCGGAAGGGCAAACACATAGAACACGTCGACTACTTGAGCCGAAATCCCCCAAAGATTACCGCGTAGATTTCATTTGTGAGAGCTCTTGGTTGGAGGTAGCTCAAAGAAACGACGAGGAAACAAAAGATATTATAGCGAAATTAGATTCGGATCATAGTATAGCCTCCGATTTGGAATTGAAAGGAATAATCCTGTGTAGAAAGATAAAGAAGGATACAGGACGCGTAGTGTATCGTAGTTTTGTTCCTAAGGGAAGTAGGCTGGGTCTGCTGCGCCTTTATCATGACGAAAATTGTCATGTTGGGTATGATAAAACCTACGATCGCGTATCACAAAAGTATTAGTTTCCGAGAATGCGAATGTTTGTTAAAAAATACAGGGTGCGTCACGGAAAGCAGACGTTTTTAAAATAAATATTTCTCAGTTAATTTCTAGCGTAATTTTAATTTATTGTCACGAAATGATACATTATTACATGCTATTTTAGGCTATTTATGTATGAAAAATTATGTCACTTAAATGGTCACCATTTTGGTGAATGCAACTTTGCAGTCGCTCCCGGAAGTTCGCTACTACTCTCATTCCGATACTGGGCTCCACAAAATCCCTGTGAAGTGCATGAAACACCGTTGCACAGCACGAAGGTGACAGTTTGGTGTGCTATTGGTGAATTTGGCATCATTGGCCCATACTTTTTTGAGGAGAATGGAATCATCACAACTGTAAAGTCAGCTCGGTACAACAATATGATCAACAATTTCTTGAAACCAGAATTACGGAGGCTTAGGATTAATACACAGAATGTCTGGTTTCAACAAGATAGGGCCACCGCTCATAGTGCCAGGACATTAATGGCTGTTCTTCGATCCATGTTCCCTGATCGCCTCATTTCAAAATTCGGTGACGTTCCTTGACCTCCTCGGTCACCTGACCTTTCAATGTGTGATTTTTTTCTATGTGGCTATCTTAAGTCGGACATTAGGAGAACTGAAGGATGCCATTCACCAGCAACTAGGAATGATAGATGAAGAACTGTTGAAGAGAGTAGTAGCGAACTTCCGGCAGCGACTGCAAAGTTGCATTCACCAAAATGGTCACCATTTAAGTGACATAATTTTTCATACATAAATAGCCTAAAATGGCATGTAATAATGTATCATTTCGTGACAATAAATTAAAATTACGCTAGAAATTAACTGAGAAATATTTATTTTAAAAACGTCTGCTTTCCGTGACGCACCCTGTATATTAATCACTGCATTACTTGTATTGTTTCGAAACGTCACACAGGGCCGAATCAAGGATACCTGCATTCTATTCCGCAAAAATCTATACCATTCTATACAATACATTGTGACTGTGTCGGCCCGTTTGAAACTAGTAAGGAGGGTTTTCAACATATTTATTAATAGTAGATGCATTTACAAAGTGTTTACAATTAATTCCGTTGCAAACCTTAAGTGGTGTTGAAACATTACAAGTATTCAAAGAACGCATTACATTATACGGGCTACCGCGGGTAATAGTTTTTGATAGGGGTACTAATTTTACATACAGGCCACTAAAACTATTTATAGAAAAATGCGGTTGCGAAGTTCACTATATCGCAACAGGAGCTCCGCGAGCGAATGGTCAAGTCGAGCGGTACGTTGCGACAGTCACAAACCTTTTGACCGCAGAAACAAAGAAGGGAACAGAATGGCCGAGCAAACTAGCTAAGCTAATGCTGGCCCTAAATACTACCATTCAAAAGTCAACGGATTTCTCGCCTAGTAGACTACTGTTCGGGCTAGAACAGGGCTCGGGAAACGTGATGCGAGCGGAAGAAAGTTTACCGTCAACGAGCGAGGAAATTGATTTAGTACATGATAGAGACGCAGCGGCCCAAACGGTTGGAGGAAAATGCAGACAAACAGGAAGCTAGGTTTAATAGAACGCGTAGAGATAATGCTATTTTCAAAGAAGGCGATACTGTATTTGCAAAACCGGCCAATGACAGGAGAGCAAAATTAGCTGCTAAGTACGTCGGTCCTTTCACAATTTCAAAAGTAGTTATGAATGATCGTTTCGAAATTGTAGGAAAAACAGGAAGACCCAAAATAGTGCCCAAAGATCGTCTTAGAGCATGGGGAGGCGAGTGGAATGATGACTGGCAATTGAGCGACAGTGATGCTGATGAACCGTGTTAGCGTTCGATTTACAATCAGAGACTTGACTCAGCGAGACTTGTTTGTATTTTGTTAACCATTCCACTTTGTCTCTTTTATTTTATTTGTTATGTCGTGTATTTGATTTATTTCTTATCTTGTGTACGTTACTTATTTTATGTAAATCATAATAATGTTTTTTGCAAAAAAAAAAAAAATATGTTGGTTAAGTACTCTTGTGTGACAAAATTTCCTACAATTTTGTTTACTATGTTGAGCATCATGTATGTATTTAAGAATACTATCGATGTGTAATAAACTCAATTATTGATGGATGAAATGGCTGATTTCAAAATCCTTTCATTTATAAACACTGTACTTTGATAAGCTGCTGCATAGAAAAATCACGGACTCCGTAAAGCGCAGTGTCGTCGGAGGGGTGATACTTAAGGATAACTACAGACTCTGTAAAGCGCTGTGACGTTAGAGGAGTAGTGTGTAAAATGGTCATACAGGTTGTTGGGAGTATCAAGTGAATGGATGCTTCCCGAGAGCGTGAAGCAGATCAGGTTGGCCGTGTTAGCGTCAGCACGTGTTCAAGGGTTGACACGTGGCATGGTCATTGCATTTGGGGCTTTGACCTGCGTTCCAAGGATTTCTCAGGATTCTTTAGGCTATCGATACCCCGAGCCATATGTCTGTCATCGGACTTGGGCCGGCGGTAGTTGATACTTGAGGTGCGACGAATTCTAAGAGTCGCGGATGGTTTGTTTATGGAACGGCGATAGAGAGTTCGATCGCCGATTCTCGAAGGAACGCGCGTGTGGCCGATGACCCGAAGTCATGGTGCTACATGGCACGTGTAAAAAGATAAGGATTTTCTAGAAGGATCTGGCCATGGAGTGGGGAAGGCATGGCTTTCTGGTAAGAGGACTGTGATGAACCCCACGGCACTTACCCCAGAACTTTCAAACGTTCAGCATCTGACCTAATTTCTAACATACTGATATCTCTAGTAAGGTTCCTCAGTTCGTAATGTTCCACATTTTACATAGCAACTTATTGATTTGATTATGTTACTATATAGTGATTACAAAAGGTATGGCCGGCCCGCCCGTACTGAAGCGGTCCACTTCTGGGAGGCAGTTCAACCCTCAGTGGGAACAAGAGTTCTTGTTTATGGAATATAATGATAGGGCACTTTGTCTAATCTGCCACAAACAGCTGAATTCAAACAAAAGATTTAATATTCAGCGCCACTTCAATAATAATCATGAGGAGGAGATTCGTTCTCTGAGTGCGGAACAGAGGGCGGTAGAAGTGTCGCGGTTAAGAGAAATTGCAATGGAGGAGCAGGCTGAAAAAGTAAGATCTTTTAGAAAGTAAACTGTCAACAATATATTTATAGTTCACATCAAACAATATATTAAAGTGTGTGTCTTTTTAGAATGATACCTGCAATAACCAAGTTGCTGTGCGCGCCAGTTTCATGATTGCGCTGGAAGTAGCAAAATCGACGTGCAGCTTCCAGGATGGGGAAATGATACGGCGCTGCGTTTTGGCGGTGATTGAGCAGGTTTGCCCCGAGAAAACGGAGTTATGCAAAAGCATTTCACTGTCGCGGCGAACATTAACGCGACAAGTGGAAATGATGGCAGAGGACAGCTGCAAACAGCTGAAGCATCGTTGCAGAAACTTTATTGCTTATTCATTAGCAATAGATGAGAGCGTGGACATCACGGATACACCCCAAACAGCAGTGTTTGTTCGCGGCTTAGACGCTACGCTACAAGTTACAGAGGAATTATTAGATTTAGTAGCAATGACAGAAGGAGTTACAGGGGAAACAATGGTTTCCTGTATAAATCGTATCATTGAGGCAAATAGTTTAGATTTGAATAAATTAGTATCAGTAGCGATCGATGGAGCCTCTGTTATGGCAGGTGAAATTAATGGTTTTGTCGGTCGTATAAAAAGAAAAATTAGGCAGATAAATGGTTCTCATGTAATTGCTGTATATTGTACATCAGCAAAATTGATGTGCAAAAAGTCTAGTCCTAACAAATGTAATGTCCGTGATTGTAAAAACTACGAATTATATTCGCAACCACGGACAAAAACGCCGTCAATTTAAAGAGTTCTTACAAGAATTAGATTCTGAATACGGTGATTTTCCCTATTACACGGAAATTAGGTGGTTGAGTCGGGGAAAATTATTAGACAGATTTTTTACACTTCGTCAAGAAATAGCTATCTTCATGGAGATGATGGATAATCCGGTGCCAGAATTACAGGGTGATGAGTGGCTACTGGATTTTGCATTTTTAAATGATGTAGTGTTTCATTTAAATGTGCTATATAAAACATTACAAGGTAACAGAAAAATAATAGTTGATTTATATACACAGATTCGAACATTCGAAAAAAAATAGAATTATTCAACAGACAATTACTGATGGGAAACACTTGCCATTTCCCTTCAGTACAAACTATCGCGAGAGAGGGTACAACATTTAATAAATTTATACAGGGTGTTCCGTAACGTATTTTCACCCTCTGAGATGGTGGTAGGTGGGGTGATTCTGAACAACTTTTTCCTTTGCGAAGAAGTGGTTTGAAGCTTCCTTTTTGAATTATTAAGCAAAAACAGTGACCAATCCGAGCGCGTATAGTACGCGGGCTCAATTAATAAATAGGGAATAATTAATAAAAATTTAAAAACAATTTAAATGAAACTTACCCATTCGTTCCTAAATTAACCTGCTATGCTGAAAACAGATAATTCCCACTGGGTCACTGTGTCGATTTTGAACATTCGAGGAGGGAACAAATTATGAAGAACAGCTGATCTCCAGACGAGATCATTGAACCCACTCAACCACATGGTCACTATCACCTTTCACAGAATTTTCTTTCAGATAAATAAACATTTTTATTCACTGTCACGTTACCATTGCACTGGACACAAATGAAAAACATGTAATATTCCGCACTACTTCGTTACGTTTTCACGACATTATTGGTCTTCCTTTCCAACTTCAAATAGGACTGCCAGCTTGAATGTTGTGAGGTCTGTTTCGCTTTTTGTCTTTTTCTGCATTCAGAAATAGGTCATGGTTCGTGATCATAAATCTGTTATTCTTACCAGTAACCAAGAGTAATCGAGAGAAGCTCGTCAAACTTTGAAGTCACCGAACATAGAAAAGGACAAAGAGCGAAACAGAACTCACACATTCAAGCTGGCAGGCCCATTTGAAGTTGGAAAGGAAGACTGTCACGTCTGGGAAAATTTTACAAATTTGTCCGCCTGTGAGGAGCCCGAGGCCGCGAAACCGCGGGCCCCGCCAGCGCGCTAGTACCGACGCCGCCGATAGGTGGCGACCGCGCGTACCGCGAACTCGCGAGGCAAACGGCCTCGCGAGTATTGATATACCGGGCCGCGACACAGCAGAAATCAGATCTGTACTCGGAAGCGAATCTCCTAGATAAGCGATAAAGAGACACGATCAGCTACGATTTTTGGCACCTTCGAATCCTCCAGCAGCGTTCGGTAGGACGGGTTGCCTTTACGGCCGTCCTCCGATAAAGTCAGCTGTATCCTTGGCCACGGCCGAGAGCTCGCTCTCGGCGGCTTCCTGACCGCCGGCCCGGACGTACTACGTCTCCACGGCGTCCACCGGAGCACGGTCCCCTAACTGCCTGGGTATAGGACGGGTTGTTTTTACGGCCGTCCGCCCATGAAGGCATCGGACACCCGATCACCCTGACCTCCCGCTACCCCCGCCGCACCGAAACGCAGCGCTAACGACGGCCAACTTTCCGTCGCGCGATCGCGACCGCGCCGCGCCGTAGGATTAAGTACCGCGCCATAGAAGTAAGACCACTAGATTGTAAGGATCCCAGGGCCGTAGGATTAAGTACTCGTGTAACCTTAGAGACTAGAGTTAAGAAAATATATTCACTTTTACCCACTACCAACCGACTCTATTCATTCGTTCGCCTGAACCCCGGACTTACCGGCTGAGCCGGCGACCCCCCGGCGGTTATCCGTTACAAGCTTTCGGGTGATATGAGTCTCCACATGTAAGGGGCGTGGGGAGGACGAATTACTGCTTCACCTTTTTGATTTTCTCCTCAACTCTGTGGTTTCCCATCAAGCCTTCGGGTTGTAAGAGACTTCTTCATGTGTGAAATGCACAGGGAAGAGTTTGAGCTTATAATCATTCTATTGTGTCTTTTCTATCCTTTATTCTTTTTACATTTCTTCATTCTTTTCTCTAGTTATTACACCTCCTTGAAACTATCGTCGTGCTCAACTGCGTAGTAACAGATTTCGAGATAGAAAAACTCGGGTTCGACCGAGGAGGGGTATCATAAACAGCGTTCGCTGCGCAGTTAGCCAGTGCTTCGCATTGTAGGGGTCTCCTCAGGTTAACTGCGCAAAAACGTAAAGATTAATTTAACTCCTAATTTTCAACCGATACCCTTCTCTTTCCCACGCGTGGGCGCCAGTCGGTCCCTAATCCGATCGTATGCATGAATTGAATGCTGGGATGGAAACGCGAGATGAACTAGCAATTTGAATATTTGTTTGAAAGATAGAGCGAGGAATGAGAACCCTCGCAAGCAAGTGTTAGCATGCGTTCGAAGACTGTTTAGGGGCGAAGGGTCGAACGGGGCAATAAAAGTCTTTGTATCGAATTTCGAGAATTTGCCAGAAACGAAGACCCAACGGTAATTTTCGAATAGCAAGAATGTTCTCCAACTAACTACGTTGCTAATGTAATAACGAATATTCGACTTAATAATCAAAGACGATGAATATATTGAATAATTGAAGATTGCATTCAAACATCGAATGTGTTACAACGTGCCAGCGTACCAGCGCAATTCGTGTTGAGAATCGATTATTTACGAACAAATGATTATGAACAAGCCAACAATTGTAAATCAGGGAACCTCATGAGCGCCGATCAATTATTTATACACGATAGTATAATAGTTATAACTCATATTCATAATTATTCGCATTTTTATTGTTCAGCAATACTGATTTAAACTATTAGTTGATAATCGCATCGTTTTATATCTGATATTGGAATTATAGGCGAGAATAGAACATTCCAGAAATTCTACGGCGTAGAAACATCGAAAAGCCGTTAGACAGAGATGGAACACCAGGAGAGAGAAAGAATATGATCTAGAGGAATTTAGCTAGCACGCGTCTTCAGCCAATAGCGACGCGCGCGACGCTGTCGTCACGCGCTATGATTTTTTGGAATGTCCCCGCGCAGGACATCGTCCTCGCGACGGGCCCTTCCGGCCAGGATCGCGATCGATTCTGATCACTCTTCGTCGAACAATCGAGTAAGTTGTGACGGGAGCCCGTGCATCTAGAGATAGAGTTGTATTTGTACTTCGTGTAATTTAGCTGCGCGGCAAGTCCTACATGTTAGGCAGAGTGTCGCGAGGGTAAAATTCCGAATACATTGCAAGGACTCAGTGACGCGCACGTTAAGCTTTCACACTATTAAAATTCTATCTTTTCTCTTTCTTTTAATCCGTTTGATCGCATATTTTTCGTAGTAAATTCATTCGCGTTTAATAATTCTTTTCCGAAAAATTTGTAATCGTCTTGTGTAACGTCTAGATTAGTTTCTTATTCGCAATAAAAGGGCAATCGGGTGCGCGACAAGTGCTAGTGCGACACAATTCTCTCAACTCTCTTGTTGTTCCAGACTACCAGCGATTTTCAAAGAGATTTCAAAACGTTTTATTATCGTATACTGTATTCTACATTTTCACGGTAAGCCTGTCAATTTCTAATTCCTCGAGCACGGCATTACAATCATTTTCAACAAGGCAAAACGGGCGATCTATTAAGCCTAAGGGTTATGAGAGTCTCTCCATTTTAGATTGTCTCGATTTTTACGTTTAGGTACCGAATATAGTATATTAACATATTAATATTCCGAATTTTGTTCTATTGCGATTGTCTGTGCGTGACTATTGTTCGACTACGATATTTTATCAGGAGCGACCTGTAAAGCCCTTCCGGGGGTTGTGAGAGCCTCTCCATTCAGGTCAATACCTCGCGGATAGATACCGCTAATGTTTCCACCTTTCTATTATATTTGGTCGAGCAAGCCGTCTAACATTAAAATTTCAACTAAAATCCGTTCAAAATTATATTTGAAACTCTCATTGTAAATCAAAGGCAAAACTCCTTTTTCTGATCAAATCACGTTGTAAAATAGATTAAGCATCTTTACCTTTGTTAACCAGTATTGTTCTAATTCATTTAACAGAATCTATCTAGTCATTTGCAGTTCTGTATTAGCTTCAATAGTTTCGAATTATATTTACTTTCTTTGCACACTAACCAGTATTTTTTTTTTCAATTACCATTCTCATATCATTTTACACTTCAAATCCACGCACGCCAACACGACGTTTCAAGGAGGGACCCGTACAGGACCCAGAACACTGACGTACCCAACGGAAATAAATCCTATCTAAGTTTCCGTCTTTTAAATTGTTCTGACCGTAGAGGACGTTAACTCGTCATACGCGGTCAGGACTGGTGACAGCGAGACCTTTCTCATCGCATTTTCAATCTTAATTAATAATAACAACTCTTGTAATTTCTTTTTACGTTGCGCGCTCGCCTCGTGCCGCGCAACGTAACAAATTTTGGTGACAGCGGTGGGATAATTCAGTGTTCTTTTTCATTATTATTAATAGTATCTCATAAATTTCTTAATAACCTTTCTTTGATTTGCAATTGAGGCGAAATCGGGAGTTTTCGTATATTGGACACCCCTTTTGCCACATTTGTCGCTTATTGCGCCGTATAATAACATATTATTGCAAATTGCGAATATTTATTGTGCATTTTGATATATGTATTTATATTTTTGTGCGTTGCGATAATTGTTCGCCTTCAAAATTGAACTAAAAGAGATAATTTTTGGCAATTCACTAAATTCCGTTAATTATTTATTTGTTCGTCTTATTTATTATTTAAATTATTTATTTCTATTCATTTTTCCGTTATTTATTTATTTATTCTATTTGCTTTGTGTTTTGCTATTCATTTATATTCTATTTGGTTATCGGAATGAACAATTATCGCATATTTTCGTTTTGAATACGGTGTGCCATATTATTTGATTATTTGTGTATGATTTCTCATATTATTTAAGTATATTTCTCTCTGATTTACATGTTTGATATCGAATTTATAAAATTTGCAATATGCCTGATCCGCCGATTAACGAGGGCGCTAGCGGAAGCGGCTCTCAGACGGTCCGCGATGACGAAGACGATCTTTCGACTACGGTAATCGAGAGCTTCGCCGTACAGCAGGCCGCCCATTATGTTCCTATTTTTGACGGTCGTAATATTCGGTTGAGAGACTTTATCGCGAAAATACAATATCACTCGGACAGTTTGCCTATGTCGAGTAGAACGGTCTTCCTTCGCCTCGTGATTTCGAGATTAAGGGGGGAGGCACGCGATAGCGTCCAAGGTATGAGATTCCTCATACTCTCAGACTTAATTAAACATTTAAAAAAACGATTTACGCCCGAAAAGACGTTCCATGATTATTACCAGCAGATTGCTAACATCCGTATGAAACGCGATGAATCGGTATACGCGTTTCATGATAGAATCAGGGCCTTGCTTGCGGGACTAGAAGATCTAATTAAAGGCGGGTCCGGTAGCAGTAACGCGCATCTGATGGACCCAGTCCGAGCTACAGCTTTGGAATCCTTTATCTGGGGACTACCGGATGATATGGCGAGAGCAGTAGACTCGCGAGAACCAAGAACGTTGACAGAAGCCGTAGAAATAGCGGATCGCATACAGCATCGGTATCGAAACAAGCTAGGGACGTCACACGAATCACGACGTACGGGATACGATTCGGGTTATCGTCGCGAATATAGTGATCGCGATTACAGACCGCGCTATGAGAGTTACAGTCCTGAAAGAAGCTTCGTTAGACATTATCCGCGGTTTGACTCTTATTCTCCAGTAAGGAACGAGTCCCGTTCGGCAGGGATCATACTCGCCAGTAAGACCTCCGACTAGAGAATTTAATCGGGCTCCGAGCCCTGTTAGAGTTTTTGAGACTGAGTCGCGAAACGCGCCTCCGCGACGGACGCTTCATTGTAAAAGTTGCCGTTGTGGAAGTCCATCATATACGCGACCTAATGTTCACTCACGTTCGCAAAGTCCGGAAACACCGCCGGTTGGAACTTCGCGAATTCGAAGCGATTATAGACCGCGCTCTCTATCTCTGGAGCAGCCTGTAGCGGGGCCTTCCACCTCGTCCCGTAGAACTCCATCTCCTATCGCGAACAGCGAACATTTAAACTCTGATAGGACTCGCCGTGCCGACGCGACGACGAGTCAAAAGTCGCCCGAGCGTCCCTTAAACGCCAAGGTACAGTTTCAGAAAAGGTTCTAGCGATCGAAACGAAGCGTGACACCCCGATCGTCAGAGTTCCGTCGGAAGATTTAGAAGCTGGGTCCGCGAACTTTCTCGTTGACACAGGTGCGGAAATCAATTTAATAAAGATAAATTTATTGCGTACTAACGTACAAATCGCAACGCATGAAGCCACGATAATATCGGGAATAACCCCGCAGAAAGATCGAACGATGGGAACGTCTATTCTTCATATTCAGGGGAAACCCGTGCGCTTCCATGTGATACGATCGGAATTTCCGCTAAGAACGAACGGATTTCTAGGACAGGAATACTTGAGACAAGAACGGGCTGAAATTTCATTCGCACATAATACTTTAGTCACTCAGACTGACCCTATATCGTCAAAGCGCGTTCCAAGCAACCGATCGCAATCGATGTAGTAAATAACGTCCTGAAAGAAGGGTACCTGCCCTTATTAGAGACCGTGGGCGGGCTGTTTGTCGGCGAGGCTGCCGTATCGGTGAACGACCAGGGCGTATGCCACGTCCTTGCCATAAATACACTAGAACGAGACCTTGAGCTAGTAGTACCACCGCAAGAATTGGTACCGTTCGACTACCACTGCTTTCCCGAGGAGTCGGACGAGTCGTCGGGTTCGGATCGTGAAATCACGAACGCGAATTCTTCAGATCGGGTCTCCGAAGTATTGGGAAAATTACAGTTGGAACATTTAAACGCGAAAGAGCGTAGGCATTGTAACCGTACATTCGTACAGTTACATAGTATAGTATAAGTAGTATAGATTTTTCTTGGGAGATCGAAACTATGGCGATGGTATGTGCTATTCCTACGTATTTTTCACAGTGGAGCGCGTGCGCGGATCCCCTCCTTCGAACGCCGGATCGAAGGAGCTCAGTGTCGATCCATCGATCGACACTCTGGTCCCAAACGACAAGCAGAACGGACGCTTTCACCTACGGCTCTCTTCCAAGAGACAACCGTCTTAAGATTGCGATCCAGCAAGTCGTGACTAGAGCCCGAGCTTGGACATCTCCCTTTCATTAAGTAGTGGCCTTCTATCTTGGGACTCAGCACCCTTGAAAGATCGCTCTACACAGACATATCCGAGACGACGTTGACTCCTAGGGAAACCTAGTCGAGTCATCCTCGTTTTGCTTGTGCTCTGGCAATTTTACATTGCAATTTGGAGGGCCGTGATCTCGCTCTTGGCATTCTTAATTTCTTCCTTAAGTACGCCTTGTACGACAGGAAGAACGTTGACGGACTCCGGCAAATCCACGGTTATCGGATATTCTTAAATTCACGTATTTCAATCTGCAAAGGAGTCGAGGGTCGGGACTTAGTGCGCGACTTTCTCATCCTTTGATTGTGAGTGAAATCGTGAAGTCAGTGCCCCTGTCCATCTGAGGTTCGCAGGTGAAAACCTCGCCGGACCGGAAGTATCCTCGGAATCCACTGGCTCGCCATTCTGCGATTTAAGAGACGCGTAAAAGCTAATATTTCGCTGCACGGTTAGTGAATTCAAACGTTCCTTTTTGCCAGGGGTCGGAAACTCCCCTCTACAAGAAGTCTAACATTGACTGTAGCGCCATCTACTAACCATCCGTCATGAATGTACTAAAAGTAGACATATATATATATAAGTATACTATATATGTCTCTGATATATATAGTACTTCTCAGAATGATATATATGTATATATATAGAATACTAAATTTTGGATAGTCATATAGTGACTGCTAAAAATCATAGATTTATGATTTAGCCGATTTCTTATCTGTAAATCATAGATCTGTGATTTAAAGCAGCCACCTGCAGGGATAGGAAAATAAATTAATAAATCTGAAATGCTATGAAAATTATAATATATTTAAAATGAAATTAAACTGTCCTGTTGCTACGCAATACATTTTTCTCGCCTTTTTTAATCGCTTCTGTATAAATTATATGGGTATTTGTATTCATGCTTCGCCTTCTAGCTTCATAAGAGATATTCTTATTTTCTGTAAGGACATCATCATTCCTTTCCTCATGTACATCTTCCATAATATTCTAAAACATATTATACTCTTATACTTTTTAACCAATAATAAATAAAAAATCTTCTTTATAACAGTAAACTGTGCTGCTTATAATATTTTGTACAGTGCAACAATACTTACGTGTTGTGTATGTACATTTAATGCCACATCATGCACTGATGCATTTATACTTGGATTTTCTTCAGAATATCCACTTAAATTCAACGATGGAACAACGTTATCTTTTAATTTTCGCTGTGCATATCCCAATTTATAATCATCCTCAGCAAAATGCAAATAGCAAATCCTGAGTTTCTTAAAATCTTTCAGACTCGACACATCCATTCTAAATGGAATAATGTTTTTCCATTTTTCGAGCTGCTCCGAATTAGATGGAAAGCAATGGCTTGGCACATCGTGCCGTGATGGGCAACCTAAAACGCAGCACGCTTGAACCATTTTATGAATCACCTCAGTTATGCTCAGTTACTAATAGGAAACACGTTTAACAACACCACTGGACTCCACCAAAATGGACGCTATGATGCTATGACGCTACGACGCCAAACAACGCCAAACGACGCCAATGTAGGCGGCGCTGATTGTCGTCGTAGTAGCGCTATCTACGTACTGTCCGTCAGCAGGGAACTAAAACTGAAAAGCCAAGAAAATCAGTGAGAGTTTCCGACCCCTGATTTTTGCCTACGCGCTCCGCGATCTCGCGACCTTCGTGCGTCGTGATTTCGGTGTATGTTTCCGAACAAATCGAGCGAACAATAACTCGTCCTTGGCGAAAGGCGTATGAATCGTAAACGACCAACGAAACTTTGTCACCGTCGTGTATATATTACTTTTCGCATTCCGAGCAGAGTCACGATTTTGCGTTCTGATACGTTGCGTTGTTCTTTTCATATATTTTCTTACATTTCTTAAAATGCGTTATTCAACCAGTCATTTTTCCGTATTAAAAGAAGACTGAGTTTTTGGGTCGCGTTAAAGTCGCTCGACTGATTGAGATTTCTTTTTTTTTTTTGTTATATTTTCATATATTATTTTATATTCTATTATAATTATTCCGCGAGATTTAAGTGCGTTATTCAACCAGTAATTTTTCCGTATTAAAAGAAGACTGAGTTTTTGGGTCGCGTTAAAGTCGCTCGACTGGTTGAAATATTTTCTTTTGCGTTATCATTTTTGTATTACACTTCCGATTCGTGTAAATCCGATCTGCGTGCTTGGTACGACTTATTGACGATCAATCTAGTCAAGTCCGTGATATATCGATTATTATATTTTTATAGTCAGCGCGTCTATTGAACATCTATTAGATGAGAATTGCGTGCCGTTGATTGTTAAAACGCGTAAACTGCCATAATATTTGCGGTGCTTTTACCATTTTGTGATAGGCTCTTTTGCCATACTTCAGTCGCCATTTATTGAATAAATCAATATTTTGTTACACCGCAAAACTACGTCTCGTTACTGACTTCACCGTTCCTTCTGCCTTCGCGAACGCGCAGCGAACGCGAACCACTCCTTGAGACGCGTAGGGGAAATCGTACGCTCGTACTACTCGCGTTATCTTCTCCTTCGCATAAGTAGCAAAAGATCTAAACGTTACAGAATGTTGAAGAAATAGTAGAGGAGTATCCGGAAAGATTTCATCTTCCTACGGATAAGCTAGAGGCTACTACGTTTATCAAACACAATATTCCTACGGTAGATGAAATCCCAATAAATACACGTCAATATCGGTTTCCACCCGTACACAAAGAGGAAATCGAGCGTCAGATTTTAACTAAATTAGAGAGTGGTATCATCGTTCCGTCTAACTTTCCGTACAATTCTCCCCTGTGGATTGTTCCTAAGAAACCGGATTCTAAGGGCAATCCCAAGTGGAGGATGGTGATCGACTTTCGGAAATTAAATGAGAAAACTATAGATGATGCTTACCCACTGCCAAATATGACCGAGATCTTGGATCTCATTGGCAGTGCCCAGTATTTTTCCGTATTTGACTTGGCTAGCGGTTTCAAACAGATCGAAACCGACCCAAAGGATCGGCACAAAACGGCATTTAGCACGCCGACCGGGCATTATGAATATGTAAGGATGTCCGAAGGGTTGAAAAATGCACAGGCGACATTTCAACGTTTAATGAACAGTACGCTTCGCGGTTTACAAGGTACAGAATTGTTCTCCCCTGGAGACGGGGGGTTCAGAATACGTTTCCAGCCACCTTGGCTTGTCGTAAAAGGCGACTAAAAAGCAACCGCGCGCGAAGCCCCTTCAGGTAGACAACGACGTGCCCGTCGTACACGAACGCAGCTCATTCGCAACCCTTCGGATATCGGCCGATGGCTGACGCAATGACCCAGTTCTGGCCACTACCTGCGAGCGGGTGACGCAATCCGTGCATCGCCCGTTTGCACGCGCCTCCCATCCACCCAACGAGACGTTAAAATTTCACAGTTCTCACGCCGATTCTAAAATCCAAACTTTGAAAACCAAAATTAATATATGCTTTATCGCCCGAACATCTACCTCTCCCTTAGATAAAATTTTGAAAACAATCTGTATCAACTTTATTTCGCGAAAATCGTATTTAATTACCTCTAGTTTTAATTTCCATTTAATCTTCATTACAATTTTAAAAAGTTAGTTTCGATACATATCAATTCTCAATTACAATTTCAACGTGGTTTCTAACTACAAGTCATCAATTCGAGCCCCCTGATAATTCTCAGATTTTGATAAATTTTGAACTTTATTACACTTTTCAAATTACATTTTATTAATTTAATTAAAATTTTAATTTTTCGCGCGCGCAATTTTCAATCAGCGACCTCGAATTCCGGACGTATTATGCTCGTGTCTCGGCTCTCCTCCGGCTTCTGATTCGCGGCTTCTTCTTTGATCCCCTGCGCTCGCTCCTCGCAGCATCCCAAGCTCGAACGGTCCCTCTCGCTCTACCCGTTGGCAGTGGATCGAGACCGGCCGGCCTGATCCTTCTCCTCGCCGGCCGACTCTTAGCGAACCACGACCCTACCCGTTCTTCTCCACAGATTCTCCGACTGCGTACGTACTATACGTAGCATCCCGCTTACGTTACCCTTACATACGTGTAGTATAGAATTGAATTTCCGATACATAAGTGTAGTATAGAATTGAATCGGTACCCTCAGATACGTGTGGTATAGAATTGAATGAATTGAATCTGAATGAATGGATGAATGCATGCGACAAACGACACGAGCCTACCGAGCGCTACCGCGTGCTCTCGCATGAGCATCCCCTCATTCGAAAACTTTCCGCCTCTTCCACGCCCGGAACTCGCTCATCGAGAGATTTAGCTCACCCAAATGTGTGTTGCGGTCGAAGGTGTCCAAGCGACCCGGGCATCCCCCATTCGCGGGCTCTCACGAGCACTCCCTCGTTTACGCGTTACGCTTCACATCCTCTCCTTCATCCGGAATTCGCCCGCCGGGTGGTCCAGTTCACTCTTACGAATGCTGCTGCCACTGGCGTCCAGGCGACCCGGAACCCTCGCGCACCGACATTCCTTCGATCACGCGATACCTTACGTTTCCATTCCTGAAACCGGATTTCGCCCATCAAGAGGACAGCTCACTTAACCCGGTGCTGCTGCCCCTGATGTCCAGGCGATCCGGCCTTACCTGCCGCGAGCTCATACGAGCTTCCCACGGAGACGAATTACCTTACGCGCTCTATCCTTAACCTGGAACTCGCCCATCGACCCAAAATTGTGTTGTGGCTGCAGATGTCCAGGCGATCCAGGTCGGTTCGGTACGCGTTTTAAAGGGCATTGTTGTGCGTTGGCAATGCTCTCTCGCGAGTTCACCTATGCTTGGTATTTGCCCATTAAGAGACTTAGCTCGCCCAAATGTGCGTAGCGGTCGCTGGTATTCAGGCAACCCAAGACTTCCTTTCGCTCGCTCTCATGCGTGCATTCCTCAGTACGCGTAACCAATTCCAGGCCTGAAACCCGCTCATCGAGAGGCTTAGCTCACCCAAATGTGTGAAGCGGTCGCTGGCGTCCAAGCGGCTCGGGCTCTCCTTTTTCTCGCAATTTTGCGAGTACTCCTGCGTTTTCGCGACCTTTCTCAGGCTGAAATTCGCCCATTGAGAGGCTTACCTCGCCCAAATGTGCGTTGCGGCCTCTGATGACCAAGCGGCTCAGCTTATCCCACACATCTCCTGCGTAGCAAACACACGGGTAGGGAAAAATGATTCTGCAAGGATAATGCACAGTTCCGGCGGTGTGTACGCACAGCGGCTGCAGAGTGCCCACCTAATGCTCTCTGTACCTTATGTGGCTAAATGAAATCACCGTCGGTCAAAAATAGCTTGCGTTATAAGCGGAGGTGCGCTGTGGTTTATTCGCGACGTTCTTGGACGACTGAACGCCTTTTGGTCGTCCGAGTCGGTCGATGGGTAAGCAACATCGCGGCTACACAGTATGCTCTCCATTAAAGCCCTTTGAGGTTGCCGAAGGTGTCTGTGGCCGATACGGAGCAAGTTTTTAGCGGGTATTGGGGTACTGTAACGATCCAACTCAGGGAAACTTGTGTTGGTATGTACCTTTGAGTCTTACACTGCCCGAGACCCCTCCTAACCCGACGGGTCCCTCGCGTACGTAAATGTATTTTCTTGCTGTCAAAATATAAAAAAAAAAAAAAAAGGTACAGAATTGTTCGTATACCTAGATGACATCGTAATTTTCGCGCGTACGCTGGAGGAGCATGGCAAAAAGATTCGGCGCCTTTTTACGCATTTGGCCGATGCCGGATTGACTCTCCAGCCGGATAAATGCGAGTTTCTGAGAACAGAAGTCGCGTACCTCGGGCACATAATAGGTCGGAAAGGAGTACGCCTTGATCCGAAGAAAATAAGTGCGGTTAAAAACTTCCCGCGACCGAGCAACGCGAAACATATACGCCAATTCTTGGGCCTAGCCGGTTACTATCGCCGATTTATACGTAACTTTGCGGAGTTATCAAAACCCTTGTCCGATCTGCTAAAGAAAAATGCCGAATTTGTTTGGGGAAAAGAGCAAAAACGTAGTTTTGTAGCGTTAAGGAAAGCGCTGTGTAAAGCACCAGTTTTACAGTATCCGAATTTCGAAAAACCGTTTACGCTTACCACCGACGCGTCAGATTATGCTATCGGAGCAGTTTCAGGTCAACAAGTCGACGGACATGATTTACCTGTCGCTTATCTCTCGCGTACTCTGACGAAACCGGAACGTAACTATTTCACGACAGAAAAGGAATACCTTGCAGTTTTATATTCCATCCTACATTTTAGACCGTATTTGTATGGCCGAAAGTTCACACTGGTCAGCGACCACGAACCATTGCGTTGGATCAACTCAATTAAAGATCCTGGACAACGTTTGGTCCGGTGGCGATTAAAGCTTCTGGATTATAAGTACGATTTTGTACATAAAGCCGGGAAACTCAATGTTAACGCGGATGCTTTATCGCGAAACCCGGTCATCGAAGCGAATTCAAATAATTCGGATGATTTCACGCTAACATCATCGGACGATCAAACTCAGCGCGAACCGTGCTCGGTAGTAAAATTAATAGAACGATTTTTGCGCGTTTCCGAATCGATAAAAACTAGGAAAAAGCGACGCACAGCACGATCGGCAAATTTAATGCCAGTAACCGGGTCACCGCGCTCGTCCGACTCCGAACCATCGGGAGACGTTGTTCGCAGGGGCCGAGGCCATCCACCAGGGACCAGATCAAATCCTAAACCGAGGATAATAGATCCAGATGCTATTGCTACGCGAACTAGACACCGATCAGCTGATCAGCCGGTAACCCTATCAGCACCGTTACAGAAACCGTCTATCGTAATTCCATCAAATACACCTACGTCAGCTTCGTCTAATAGTTCTGATGGCTCGTCAAGTTCGGATTCCAACATCGAGTCGGAACCGCCGATTTTCATTCGCAGGCGGAGCGTTCTTCCGATCTTGGGGCTCAGCTCGGGTGACCGAGTTGTAGGAGCTCCTCAGACCCCAGGTCTCGGAGGCGCCCAGTTTGACGAGGAACTGTTTAGAACACCGTTTTCGATTAACAACAGCCGCGAATACTTCGACGTTCAGTCAGATCGCGAAGAGCCAGATCAAGCAGACAAAGACGTGAATACCGATGTCGATGAATTACATCAAAAACTAGATGGATTAACTAAACTGCCAGAAAATTTTTCCGATACAATAGTTTACAGACCAACACATCAGTCACAATTACCCACTAGTCTACCATCCACTCCACCCATAGCTTTGTTAACTCCACATAGACAATCCATGTTTAAACAGAAACCCGAGGAAGTGCAAGAGAAACCTTCTGTGTCGAAGCAAACACCGCCTATCGCGATTGACTTTGATGTTCTAACCGATACATCAAGCATAGATACACCAGAAGACCGGGAAGTTAAACCTTCAAGGGTTGTACAATTCGCGTCCGAGAATCTCACCTATTACCGGGACAATTATGTACACTTCATTAGTCGGGACCGATTTCTTACGCCGACAAATAAATTGTTAACAGATCTCGGTGCAATTGATTTAAGTAAGGTCACGGATGCGGAATTAAAGTTGGGAAACATACTCGTTAACGAATGCGGAAAATACCGGATTTTCAGCATTGTCGCGAAAGATAACGCAAATGATGACCTACCGACAACTAGGTTACGTACAGCTTTACAGAATCTAAGGCAAAGGTTACTCGCGTTAAAAATAACATCATTTAGAATTTCGAGAGTTGACGACTTGACTGAAACGTTACCGCAGCATACACTATCCAGCGTTTTACGAGAAACATTTCGAGGTACCAACATTCATATAACCTTATGTTATGGCCGTGTACAATTACCACCCGCGGAATTAAGGTCAAAAATTATTTCTGAATTACACGATAGCCTAATTGGGGGACATAAGGGGGTAACAAAAACGTACCGCCGTATCCGCGAAAGATTTTATTGGCCGAACATAAAGAAAGACATCGAAACGTACATAAGAAATTGTCCGAGTTGTCAGACGCGCAAGATTTCGAGGCACAAGACTCGTGAACCAATGATAATAACCGATACACCAGCGGAACCCTTCGCGAAGGTTTCGATTGACACTGTGGGTCCTCCTCCTACTACTCCTGAAGGCAATAGACATATTTTAACAATACAGGATAGATTAACCAAATTTTGTATCGCGGTACCAGTTCCGAATATAAAGGCTGAAACAATCACGTATCTGAACTTGGCACCCGACTTTGAAAAAATCAATTTTTTCCAATTGTATTGTATTCTCCTTCGTTTGTGCCCGTTTGTACCACCTTCACTTTCGTTTTTTACCTGAAGGGGTTCGTTTGTACCGACTTTTGAAAAAAGCACCAAGGGGCAACTGCGCCATTTTTGTATATTTTTTATATTAATGACATAGAGACTATAAATATTGGGTAACTAGTATTACTAATTTCAAATCTACGACCTACTGTATTTCATCGTCTATGCGTTGGTCGGAAACTCTATAGTGGCTCGTTAAAAGAAAGGAACTATTTGTGATGATTGAGATCTCTTATGTGCTGAATAACAGAAAACAACGCAAAACTGTTTCCACCCCCATGGACGATGGCAGATAAAAGAAAATACGTGTTGAATATTTTTATAAAACCTATATTTCCCTAAAGTTTCATAAAAATAGGCGTGTTACACTTCGCTACGTTTCATTGTATGTGCTGTTGAGTCGCGAAAATAATTCTTTGTTGGAAACAGTAATGTGTTTCTCGGTAATTATTTAGATTATGGACGGCGGAATCAAATTTGATGATAAGTGAACAAGTCTTCTCAGATATACAGGGTGTTACCTGTAACGTTACTCACGATTTTTAACCCACTTGCAGCCATCTGATTAAAAAAATTTTACACCAAGAGTTGCAGGGTATGAAGTGCTCAATAGATATCAGTAATAAAAACTTTGAAAATAGTTTGCTTTTATGGCGAAGTCAGGACCATATATTTTTCTTGTTTACTATATTTAGAGGACATCGAGACGAATTCAAAACACATATTACATAATATTTTTACTAACATATTACTTGATTTACAGAAGTGTAAATGTGAAATATTTAGATTTTTAGCTGCAAGTAGGTGAGAAATCGTGAGTGATGTTACAGGTAACACCCTGTATAGTGATATTATCGACAACCTTGATCATTCATTATCGACAATCTTGAACAGGTAGTCATTAGAAAATATTTAAAGATACTTAATATTTAGAACAAATATACGCGTTAATGCTTAAACAATTAGAAAGCAGCACCCACAAGGAGATTTGAAAAATCTTAAAAAATGGCGAAGTTACCACTTGGGGGTTTTTTCAAAAGTCGGTACAAACGAACCCCTTGGGGTACAAACGAAACTGAAGGTGGTAAAAACGGGTACAAACGATTAAGAAACAGCACCCGTAAAAAGATTTGAAAAATGTTAAAGTGGGGTGCTAGGCTATTTTCACCCCCTCATATCTTTTCACCCCTTAGGGTGGAAACGAAAAGAAAAGTGGTACAAACGGGTGCAAACGAAGGAGAATACAATGCAATTGGAAAAAATTGATTTTTTCGAAGTCGGGTGCCAGGTTCAGGTAGGTGAAACAATCGCTCACGCATTAGTTACCAATCACATCTTGCAATTTGGTGCCCCGAAAATGATCTTGTCCGATCGAGGGACAAGTTTCTTAAACAAAATAATTTCTGCTATAGCCCAGATGTTTGGTATTCACCATCTTACCACATCTGGTTACCATCCTCAAACTAATGGCTCTTTAGAACGCAGTCATGCAGTTTTAGTAGATTATATTACACATTATTTGGGGGATTTTGACGATTGGGATAGATTGGTACCATTCGCGATATTTGCGTACAATACCTCGGTTCATGGAGGGACGAAATTTACACCGTTCGAATTGGTGTATGGCAAGCGTGCACGTGCACCAACCTCGTTCCCTGCGAGCGACGACCTACCCACGTACACCGGGTATGTTCGAGACTTAAATGATAGACTGCACGAGATGCACGAAATCGCATCTAAAAATTTGAATAGTGTAAAAATGCGTTCAAAATCATACTATGATTCGAAAGCTCGTCCGTTTAGAGGTCAAGTAGGGGACGTGGCGTACGTCCTGGTCGAACCGCGTAAGGGGAAATTTGGCAAAAGGTACCATGGTCCGTATGAAATAATAGATTTTACCGCGTAAAATAATGTCGTGCTGAAGGACGAAACAGGCAACATTTTTATGAAACACATAGAGAAACTAAAGTTCATGGGAACCAAGAGAGATTGACCGCACGCACAGTTGGCCTTTCGTAATTAGTAACATGAATTGTTCGACGGAGGGGTACATCACACCTCAAAGGGGGGGGCCGACTGGCGTACTGCGTATTATACCTACATATATACATCTTATTGCAGGAACGAACCGATCAAACGCACACGTATTCAATTCGGAATCTTGTACATAAATATGCGCTGTTTTTCATTGTATTTATGTTCGGGATTAAGCGCGCGTTCATTTGAATTAGACAAGTTATGGCAAACGCCGAAAACATTTCGGCGTTGTCATCGCGCTCACGACAACAAAAACCGCGACGCAGCGACGATCGTCCTATTCTGTTTCGCTATTCACCAGAGCAAACAAGTATTACAAAGTTTTTGATCACGCGACTAATTCGCCTTGTACTTCAATTGAAAGTACATTTATATAAACCGTTTGCCTTTACTAATTAAAGGCTTTACAGTGTGAAGTGACTCAACACTATTGTTTTTTTTGTTGATTAAATTATATTATGTACATTAAAAGTGTCTATTAACATTATTAAACTCCTTCCTTCCTTACGCAAATTACCGGTATTTTGCCCAGAAGAAAAATTTATTCTCTGCGCGCAACCATTTAAAATAATCTATCATGGCTTCACGATACGTGGATTCAAGGGAGCAGACCAAGGGGAGAATTGTCTTTGTGACAAGGATCCCTCCATTCACCAAGACTAAAGAGCTCCTGAAGCTCTTTAAGGAGTTCCGGCCGCAGCACGCGGTGGTATCTCGTCGACCGACGGGAACGCAGGGATTCATAACGTTTCCGGACGCTTCCCTGGCGGCGGCGGCTATTGCATGGGTCAATTCCACTCGACCCGTGTTCCACAAGAGGAGGGTCAAGGCAAACCTGGCGGACCCGTGGCACGAGACAGTTCATATCCGGCCGAGGGACAGGGCTGAACCGTTCCCAGGGAGGGAACGGCCATCATCACCGTCGCTACCAATCGAGGCGATCGCACGTATCGCCCGTTACCTGGACTTCGCAGGCCGGGCGCGCATGGAGTGCGTATGCCGAGCTTGGCGTCTAGGATCTATGGCCTCCTACGCATCTACTCGAATCCTCACCACCGAAGACTGGCGCTGGCCGGCTAGCTGGGAACATCGACTTGTCACCACCGAAGCCTTCTACTGGGTCGTGCAGCGTGTAGGCCCTTATGTCGCGGGGTTGCGTCTCGACGACCGGCGAATCGCGCGGGGGCTACGCCCACAGGTAATAGGTATCGCTGCAAGGGGTTGCCCGTTTCTGACCCAGGTAGATCTGACCGGGGCTCGCGTCCGTCCTGCGGCGTTGCGGGACTTATCTGCGACAGCAGGCGCGTTAGAAGATTTAAGAATTGGTCAAAGCTTCGGCAGTGTGAAGGTAGAGATTTCGGCGTTGATCGCGGCGGCGACCCGCCTCGCGGTTTTCGTGGCTTCAACCACGGAATTCGCGGGGGTGTCGTTGGCGCGGGTGACGCCGGAGCTTCGAGAACTCCGGCTGCGAAGCTGCGAAGGGATCTTGTCTATGCCTGTGGGTGCAGCACTCGCCGCGTTAAACTCCCTCATCGCGCTTGAGCTTGTGCAATGCCGTTCCCTCACAACCGAAGAACCACTGCGTGCACTTGTAGATAATGAGCCGTTACATTCTACACTAAGGGAATTAATTATTACAGATGTCGACTTCGCGCCTTTGCCTGACGAAGAACAGGCAGGAGAATTTGATGCACCCAGAGTGATCGACCCGCAATTCATCGAGCTGCAGATAGGACCAGCAGAAACTGCTCGAACTATTCCTGAGGTGTTCGTCGAATTAAGAAAGTTGACCACCATGTTCTGTGGATGGGTGGCGAACGCCTTTGTCATGAACATCGGAACTCGCTTGTTGAGGCTCACCGACCTTGACCTGTCAGGCTGCTCGAATATCCGAGGCCAATTCGCACTGGAGCCGTTGTCCACCTTGCCCGAGCTGACGAGGCTATTCATTAACAATCTTCATCCCTCTGTGGGCGGACAGGTGCTGGGAATGATAGCCAGCTTGGAGGAGATTTGCGCTCGGGACAGCCAGGGAATTAATGACGAGGACGTCTGTGGAGCCGCCACGGGGTGCCTCAGCCTAAAATCTCTGGATGTGGAAGGATGCCTTGCGGTAACGGACCGCACGCTCCACGGAGTGACGGAAATTGTTCGGCGGCAGGGAAGAACGGCGCTGCTCAGGCTCAGTGTCGGCGGGACGAGTGCCGGTCGTTGGACCACCGTACGACCGAGCCTGGTACTACATATTATTCGCGATAGGGTCTATGCGCCAATTTTACGATAGTACAATCACATAGCGACGTACCGCATGCAATGAGCTTGACCTCCCACATCGCCAAGGGCGGCGATAGTTTTAAGGGGGGAGGATTTGTCACGTCTGTGAAAATTTTATAAAGGGTCTAGCCGTATAAGCATAGTGAATCGGCCCCAGCAACACTTTCGATTGATATTTATACCACATAATGCTTTTTGCCTAAACAACAATTGTGTGCAATTTCAACCCCCTACCCCCTCTGATAAGGGAGAAATGAGGGTAAAACGCAAAAACTTTATCATTTTTTTTCTCGGAAACTATTTAAGATATTTGATCACATTAAAGTGCAAATAGTAGGTATTCATTAGCTGTATATCATATTTTTTTTCAAAATTTTTATTCGATGATTAAGGGTTGAAAATTAATAAATAAATTTTTGAAAATGATTTTTATAAACAATCCCTTGGATAACACCCACCGAAAGAATTAAGAATAATCCTGTACTATTTAACTATTATCTGTAAAAATTTAAAGAGTGTCGGATTGGTACATCATAGTTAAAAAAAAATAAAACCAATGCAACGCCCGTTCATAAGGGAAAGCCGGCCTGAACGTTAGAGGCGCTCAACCTAACCGACCTACAGGGGAATACGTAGCGCCGACCCGCCACGTTTCTCGTACCAGAAACAGCTCTCAGAAAAGTATGAGCTCTTCTTTCCCTAAACTGCGTGTTAGTTAACAGTCATTTCTTTAAATAATATATTAACAATTTAAATTTTTTAATTAAGTTTTCTGGTCCTAAGTTTTAACGTCCGCGTTTTCACGGTATTTCTCGTTTTAACACGTTGACTGCCGTGGGGGTCACCGGTGACCGGCACTCGACTTCGCTACAGCGCCGTGGGGGCACCGGTGACCGGTCAATACAAAAGTACGTAATTATGGTAAATATGGATACTGATCAATTTTTTAATAATACCATTGTTACTATAATGGTTTGAAGAAATTAATGCTATATATAACATACAAAAATAATCGTAATAATTGCCTACAGCGCCGTGGGGGTCACCGGAGACCCCCACCACGAAAAATGCTTCAAACATGATTTTATAACTCATATTATTTGCTGGAAACAATATTTCATTATAATATGCATCGCATAATGAAAAATTAATGTTGGCGCCTCGGACAAACCATGGAAAATCCGTCTGACAGTCAACGTGTTAAGTATGTGGGAGCCCTAAATCACAGATTTATATCATGTCTTGAACAATGGCACTGTGTCAGATGCCATTAGTTGTCCTTTTAATAGTCGAAGAAGGTATCACAGGTATAACTGCAATATCATTCTATTCAACGCTGTAAAGAACATAGACTTCTATAACTATTTCCGTATTTACCTTTTCACGTACGTATTACTTTTAATTAAATTGTAGCTGGTACCTGTCAATAGTTGTAACTAAGGTTTTCCTCGTTTTAAGTATATGGTCGCCCTGAAAAGGGTTAATTATATTACAGTAAAACCTAGATATATGCAACATCGCTATCCCCTCCACTTGGGGGGATCCCCCTAAGCCGAACCGAGCCGCTCGGCGAGGAAACCGTGTAATATGATCCGACCGTAATATCGGTGTAACTAATACTACTAATTGAACGATAAAACTTTTTTATTTTTAACTTCTTCTTAATGAAACTTTTACTAACGCATTTGTGGGATTTTTCTGATTAAAATGGTACCAAACACGGTATGATTTGAATTATATTTATTTATTAAAATAATAATAACCCGAAAGTGAAATATACTAATCCCGAGGTAATAGAGGTAGGCAATCAACATGAAAATATTTCTAGCAAAGTACTAAACTGGTCGATGGCTTCATAAACTTATTGTTGCCACGGTTCAGTTCAGAATATTTCTAAGCAGCGGAACTACTTACTGCAAATTAGGTGCTTGATGATGTTAGGAACAGCCCGTGATTTTCATGAAACCGGACAGTTTTTTCCTATTGAAAATTAAAGTAATTTACAAGCTAACAGTAATAACAGAATGATAATAGAATAAATAAACAATAATAATAAAATAAACAATATAGAATTGACACCTCGACTACATATGTATAAGGCAGGCCGTACACCTACATCAAACACGCAACATGCAACATGCAACACGTCGCATGTTGTGTACGAACGTAGAATAGGTAACGCGGCACGGTACAAACGATTTGTACGAACGCAGAATCGACATCAAGACTGGATATATGCAACGTTTAAATGCCCAGAATCGACACCTCGCTTGGATATATGCAACGTTTAAATGCCCAGAATCGACACCTCGCTTGGATATATGCAACGTTTAAATGCCCAGAATCGACACCTCGCTTGGATATATGCAACGTTTGAAACCCGAGCCGACGCCGCAACCGGTTTTCATTTCCAATCCTCCTTTGCTTTTCGCCAACTTTTAACATCAATTTTAGCAAGTAATTATAATTCAAACTATATCGTGTTTGGTATCATTTTAATCAGAAAAATTTCACCAATGCGTTAGTAAAAGTTTCAGTAAAAAAAAGTCAAAAATAAAAAAGTTTTATCGTTCAATTAGTATTAGTCACACCGATATTACGGTCGGATCATATTACACGGTTTCCTCGTCGAGCGGCTCGGTTCGCCTAGGGGGATCCCCCCAAGTGGAGGGGATAGCGATGTTGCACTTATCCAAGCATTCTTTCGTTGCATTTATCCAGGTTTTACTGTATGGGAGTCCAGAAAAGAGTTAAGCGCGTTTTATGGTACAAATAGTGTGTTTTCCAATGCGGTTTATATGCCCCGATATTTTTCTACGCAGTCACGGAGCCTAGACTGGCGTGTAAATAGACGCATCATAAAGGGTAAAGCGTACGATCCTGAGTCCATGATTTTAGTGTCCACTGTCTGTTCCTTCTTGTTGCCGAATATAGAGGACTCGTTAATTGGATAGAGTTTGCAAACTTTAAAATCTCGTCCACCCATTGGTTCGCCCTTGGTATACAATCTTCCTATTTGAGGAAGTTCCTCTCTTTAATGCTTCACATTTTTGACGAACGCGCCGAGTACTGAACACTTCCTCGCATATATTCATTTTTGTACTGAAGAACATGTCAGGAATTGGAAGTACTGACAATTGCGTCAACTGTAATGTACCAAGGAATAAACTGAGCAGAAAGCGGAAGCGCATTACAACCGAAGAGGATGTCTTGAAGTACCAGGTCCACTGCAGCAGCGTTGTGACAATCGGTTCTGTACTGTGCAACAGATGCCGATTAAACATCTACAGAATACCAGTTACTAGTGGCGAGACTGACAGCACCGACAATGTTGCAACGGACCCAGACTTCGCGGTAAGTACCCGGAGTACGATATCAGACAATAATAAAATGGAATTTGTAAGAGATTGTACTATATATATCTGTTACCGTGAATGACCGAAATTGGAGAATGTCGACTTTCACCGGTGAATGTCAACAGATACCAAATACGTCGGTGAAAGATCGAATATTATACACGAATCCCGAAGAAATTGTGAAATTGGTGAAGGTTGGATGTTATATTTCCGGCTTTCAGGCATTGCTCATTTTTTTTTTTTTTAATTGAAAAGCAATACGCGGCTGGAACTTGGTGTAAGTCAGAAATAAGGGTATTTAGCAAATATTTCGGACATACACCAAGCGACTATGTGAATGTTGACATTCACCGGTGAAAGTCGACATTCTCCAGATTTCGGTGTTTCACTGTAACATATCCATTATATTTTTCACATGAGACTGTACCGTACGCCGTAGCAACAAAACAAGCGAGCGACGCGTCCGCGAAGGAACGCGAAAAACGGCAGATCATCGGCGGACGTCGAAGAATAAACACTTATCTTTATTTTTCTGTGTCATTAATTTTGCGGCCCCCCTTACAAATTACAATTTAAAAGAGTTGCGTCTACGCACCGGTATTGCACACTTTGTCATTCAAACGGGCAACTTATTATAATGCCCCTAGAGGCACGCCTTCAAACATTCGCACTTGAAAGAATTTATATACCAAAAGGTAATCGATGCTGTGGGTCGCACATTATTAACAAATTATTTTTCGCAGACGAATTCAAACTTCTTCGCGTACATTCTAACTTTAGTTCTATAGTAGCATCCGATGTAGAATTATTTTTAAATCAATTAGCAATTAACGTAGATTCTTCGTTGCACGATAAGATCGGGGATTTTTCATTGTCAAATGAACAGTTATATGCTTTCACCGGGCTTAATTGGGAAAATATTAAAGAAATTCAGGAGATGTTTATTAGTATGAGATGTAGCGGATCTCGTTCCGTAACGCAAGCTTTAGTAGTATTTTATTTAAACTTAGAACTAGCAACTCAAATAACATTATAAAAAATATACTTGGTTTAGAACGGGAACAACAAGTATCAGATTATTACCATCAGATAATCTGTGCTTTTGAAAAAGATGTTTTGCCAACCCGGTTTGGCTTACATACTAAATCCCGACAGTACTTTATTGAAAATGAAACCGCACCCGTAGCACGAAACCTTTTTAATTTTGACCAAACCCAATTAGCAATAATATTTGACGGTACATACATCAGACATGAAAAAAGCAAAAACAACGAATATCAAAGAAAATCGTACTCCGGACAAAAAAAGGTACCATTGTGTAAGCCATTCACTATTTGCACCACTAATGGCTACATATTAGATATTACAGGGCCTTTTAACGCCACCGTAAATGATGCTACAATTATTAAAATATTATTAGAAGATCCGATAGGAATAGAATCAGTATTAAGACCGGGTGATTTTTGTATTGTTGATCGCGGTTTTCGGGATGCCCTACAACATCTACAAGATGAAGGGTATAATGTTTTAATGCCAGCATTTAAAGGGAATCGGGCCCAATTAACTTCAGAAGAAGCAAATTCATCGCAATTTGTAACAAAAGTACGTTGGGTAGTCGAAGCCGTTCATGGAGCCATAGGACAAAAATATCGCTTATTACACCATATCGTTGATAATAAAATGTTACCGTCTATAAGGTCCGTGTGCCGAATAGCGGGATTTTTGCAACACACTTTCGGGAAACAATTAAATTCTGACGCGGAACTCACCGAAAACATAGTTTCATATATGAAAGAACGACAACAGGAACAAAATTCATTACAAACATTTATAGAAGTAGAAAGATTAAATCGCCGTAAAAAACCATTTGTTACAATATCTAATACATGTTTAATAAATTTTCCTAAATTAGACGAAAATAATTTAAAAATATTATTCACGGGCTCATACCAATTATCTCAAGCGGTGTGTTATCTTGCGGAATTAATTGACGAACATGACGCGTTAAATGTATAATATTTACAGCAAAACAATAATATTATAAAAATGAAAGTTCGGTCGCGACATATAAACGCTAAACCGTGCAACTGCTATTTAGAATACGAATGAAACGTAAATAGTTACGCGGGTATAAAGCAATATGCATGTGATTGTCCGAATGGTAACAGAACGGTAGGTTGTTGCTCCCACGTCGCCGCGATCATTTATTATTTATCCCATGCGCGTTATAAATCCAGAATAGTTAAACCGTCAGAAATTTTAACTCACTTATTCGATAAAACTAACATTATTCCAGTTATTGATGAAAATAGCGACGAAGATTAAAACTTATTTACAAGCGTGTTTTTTTTTTTAAAGTTTTTGAGTTTTCTGTTTCAAATCATATACTTCAACCTGACAATACATAACACAATCAGCTCTTTTTAGGGCTTAATAATCAGCCCTTTTCAGGGCTCCCACATGCTTAAAACGAGGAACATCTTAGTTGCATTTATAAAAGGGTGCCATTTGTAACGTACAACATAATCAGCTCTTTTTAGGGCTCCCACATACTTAAAACGAGAAACACCGTGAAAACACGGATATTAAAAATTAGGACCAGAAAACTTAATTAAAAAATTTAAATTGTTAATATATTATTTAAAGAAATGACTGTTAACTAACACGCAGTTTAGGGAAAGAAGAGCTCATACTTTTCTGAGAGCTGCTTCTGGTACGAGAAACGTGGCGGGTCGGCGCTACGTATTCCCCTGTAGGTCGGTTAGGTTGAGCGCCTCTAACGTTCAGGCCGGCTTTGCCTTATGAAAGGGCGTTGCATTGGTTTTATTTTTTTTTAACTATGATGTACCAATCCGACACTCTTGAAATTTTTACAGATAATAGTTAAATAGTAAAGGATTATTCTTAATTTTTTCGGTGGGTGTCATCCAAGGGATTGTTTATAAAAATCATTTTCAAAAATTTATTTATTAATTTTCAACCCTTAAGGGCGTAGACACGGGTAATAGTAGCGCGTTGACTTGACCGGCAAAAATGGGCCTAAACATGAGTTTACGGGACTACACTTTTCGTTCTTATATGAGAACATTTGGGGCTGAGTGAGGGCTTATTCGAAAGAGGAAGGTCCAATGCACGCCGCTGCACTCATGTTTTAGTAGGATTATGTTCATGTTTAGTAATATAAGCGTCCAAAGTGGAGGAAAAAATCGACAAAATGCAGTCGCGGAATCGAAGCATTTTTAGGCCACTAAAAGACTGCTGTGATTAAAATCATGAGTGCAGCGCTCTAGCCACAACCCTTACCTGCAAATTAAGATCTATTTTGTCTTCATTTGTTGCCAAATAAGGACGAAAAGTGTAGTCCCGTAAAAGCATTCCCACAGACTAGTTCCGCCATTTTGTGGATAATACAGAGCAAGTCACGTAACAAATTCAGTTCAGCTAGTAGTTCTAAGGTGGCGTCTAACTAAGAAGGCTGTCGATTTGGAATCGTAGCCAAAATCAGGCGTTAGCTTGGGACGTCACTCGACTGCGTCAGCGAAGGCAAGCGAAAAAGGCAACAACGCCCGAACGCTGAGTGAGACGAACTACAGTCATGCTGTCCTTCTCTCATTCTGAATGTTGAGATCGTCCCTTTTCGCTAAGTTTTGACTGACGCCCGCCTGGATTTTTCACAGCGGCCCATAACAAACCTCGCTCAAAGAGAAAGTATAACAAGAGAAGAATATACCTCCTCTTTGCAATAATTCTGCAAATGTTTTCATACCTAAGTTGTATATGAGATATTAATTTATTTAAATTATTTGCATTCACTCAGAATATTGACTAACACTCCTTTCTTTTTTTTATTAGTTTCGAAAAACAAAGTTACTATAGGTTTTTGGAAATACAAGCGTCACGCAATTGGGACGAAGTATATCTTTTTAGTAAGAGATAGGAAAAAGCTATTGATGTAAAAGTTGAATGGTATGACTTATGAAAAATATCCAGAATTTTCCAAGTTGATACGAGTAAAGAAAGAAATGCAATTCTATTTAAACAAAAGTGCATCTGCATTTTTTTAGTGCATCGTTATATTCACCAAGAATTCCAGATATAACCCGTCCCAATTGCATGATGTATCCTGTATACTTTGATTAATTAAAAAACATTTATTCAAATAAATTAATAACTTTTTGTTAAAAATCCGACTTCAAAATGCACTAAAAAGTATAAAATAATTTCCATTTCATTTATATCTGTATTCCACAGCTATTAATACAATCTACTTAATCATTAAATAGGATACTAAATATATTTCAAAGTTTTCGGAGGCGGCGCAAAATTAAAAACTTTTCCTCTACTGGGAAGATCCTAGTTCAGGTGTCGGCAACCAGTGACAAATGACCCATTTGATAATTTCAAGTAAACAATATTCAGTGGGAATCAATATACCCATTACGAATTAACTATACTGCAGTTCACGAGTGACCGCACTTAAGTCGCGCAGCTAGTGACCTACTGAGGTCTAGGGAAATTTTTAATAGTGCGTGTGATTCCCCTTTACAGCTTGCTTTTAACTTTGCGTTCACATCATTTTTTTCCGGAAAATAATAGAATTTTCATTGCATCGTGAAACTTTACAATATCATCACCGCTTTTCAATTATCGTACGTCATATATTTCTGCCCACCATTTATATGATCGCAAGGTATAATAAGAAGCAAGCTGGAGAGGGGAATAACACACGTCATTAAAAATCTCTCTAGACCTAGTGAGCGGCACGAGTTAAGTATGGTCTCTTGTAAACTGCAGTATAGTGCATGTCCATCAGGAGTGCTGACAATTTCTCATACAATCGTTACAATTACAAATGTTTTCAACCGGACCTATAATTTTGCTCTTACGACTTATTAATTACCAAGTTTGCCATACCACAATCAAATCGTTATTGGCAGCACCGTTTGTTCGGGTATTTTTAATTTTGCGCCGCCTCCGAAAACTTTGAAATATATTTAGTATCCTATTTAATGATTAAGTAGATTGTATTAATAGCTGTGGAATACAGATATAAATGAAATGGAAATTATTTTATACTTTTTAGTGCATTTTGAAGTCGGATTTTTTTTTTTGTTAAAAATTATTTTATTTCACACTTTTTAGTGGAACGAGCAGTATTCGAAGTTTACTTGCAGGGACAAGTTTGAAAAATCGCGATCGGTATATTCCTTGGAGGGTAACCCTAAAGAATAGGCTTTTTATTATAATAACAATAGTTATTAACAATAAGAAGTTAAATAAATTTTGGGAAATGGAATCATCGTGGAATGATCTACGAAATGTGAAATCTTTCATCGCAATCGGTGCATTCCTTGAACCAGAACGTATTTTGCAATAATGAAAACCGTTCGAAATAAAAAAATGCGAAATGTTTTTATAATGGGAACAATCGGAAGACATATCCTACAAGACGCAAAAGATTTCATTCCGATTGGTCCATCCGTCTCGGAGTAATCAGCGAACGCACATTTACAAAAAAAGGTCGTTAGAAATAAAAAAATGCAAAATATTTTTTTTACGGGACCAATGGGGAATTGTACTGTACAAGATGCAAAAAGTTTCATTCCAATTGATCCATCCATATCAGAATAATCGGTGAACATACACCGCACGTACATGAAATAGTACGTTTTTTGCAATAAAAACCGTTCGGAATGAAAAAATATAGAATGTTTTTTAACGGGACCAATCGGGGGACATACTTTAGAAGACGCAAAAGGTTTCGTTCCAATTGGTCCATCCGTCTCGGAATAATCGGCGAACAAAGGCAGAAAAAATAACAATAGTTTTTCACGAATATCTCGAAAACTAAAGGTTTCCGTTAATTATGCATAATGAAAAAGTTGTTCAGAATCATGCTCCCGACAATATATTAAAGGATCATTGAAGTCATTTTATGTTGAGATTACAAACTTCCCGTTTTTATTTTGCAATAATGAAAACCGTTCGGAATAAAAAAATGCGAAATGTTTTTACAACGGGACCAATGGGAAAACATATCCTACAAGACGCAAAAGATTTCATTCCGATTGGTCCATCCGTCTCGGAGTAATCAGTGAACGTACATTTAGAAAAAAAAGTCGTTGGGAATAAAAAAATGCAAAATATTTGTTTTACGGGACCAATGGGGAGTTGTACTGTACAAGACGCATAAAGTTTCATTCCGATTGGTCCATTCGCCTCGGAGTAATCTGCGAACGTATACCGCACGTACATGAAATAGCACGTTTTTTTGCAATAAAAAGCGTTCGGAATGAAAAAATGCAAAATGTTTTTTCAACGGGACCAATCGGAAGACATATCCTACAAGATGCAAAAGGTTTCGTTCCGATTGGTCCATCCGTCTCGGCGTAATCGGTGAACAAAGCCAGAAAAAAAAAAAAAAAAAAAAAAAAAATATACTCATCGAATTGAGTATCCTCCTCCTTTTCGAAGTCGGATAAAAAGTATTCTCAGATAGCACGTTCCTTCGGTTCTTCAGAGTATGCATATATTTTTCAGCAGCGAGGGGTGCTACGGTGCGCTGTATAAAATCCACGCGTTTGATCAGTCAGAATTTACCGGAGCGGGACAATTCTATCATTTAGGTTGAAAGAAGGATAGCAGGATCACCCTACATCTCACTCTAACCACGCGCCAATGTTTCGCTTTCGTTCTTTAGGCGGACCGTCGCGATGCCTCTGGCGAGATGAGCGTTTGAATGTATTTGTAAAAATACTTGAGGCGCTGTTGCCTTCCTAGATCGTGTTGCGCGCACGCTAGCTGAGAATTAAACCTTTCAAGTTCGTAAAGGACCACGCAAGTGGCTCCACCAGGCCCAACGAAAAAACTATATTATTGAACTATATTATTGAAAACGCGAGTCGCTCCTCTTAAGCAAGTTTCGCTGCCACGACTTGAGTTGTGCGCAGCTACACTACTGGTTCGCTTAATGAAAACTGTAAAAACTACTCTGGACTTACCTAAAAGCTCGCTTCATCTTTGGTCGGACTCTTCCATTGTTCTCAGCTGGTTGCAACAGCACCCTTCTAAGTGGAAGACCTTTGTCGCCAATCGGGTCTCCGAAATTCAAACTACTTTGCCCGAAACAACTTGGCGACACATTCGTTCCGCCGAGAATCCGGCAGACGTTGCCTCTCGCGGAATATCTGGGGAAAAAATAGCTTCATGTAAACTCTGGTGGAAAGGACCCCCTTTTCTTACTCTACGAGATCACAATCTGGATAAATACCTTCTAAAAAATCTGGTTATGGATCAGGAAGCTCGGGTAGTGAGGTCGTCCTGCGCGATCGTTTCTGGTACTTCGTTTCTGGAAGAATTCATGAGTAGATATTCATCAATGCAAAAACTTTGTAAAATCACAAGCTGATGCTTACGCTTTCGCAAATGGGAAGCGGACGAAAAAACGCCGCTCGAAAATCGAAACATTCTAAGTGCACGCGAAATTCACAACGCACGACTTACCTTAATTCACGGCGTCCAAGCAATCTCGTTTTCCACGGAAAAAGCTCTGCTCGAACAGTCTGCTTCTCTCTCTCGCGGACCTCTTGTCAGACTTAACCCCTTCGTCGACGACAACGGGCTTCTTCGAGTCGGCGGACGGTTAAAACACTCGTTACTGGATTTTCAAGAAAAACACCCAATTATTCTACCAACTAAAGGTCACTTCGTAACTTTACTGATACGCGCAGCTCACGAAAAAACACTTCATGGTGGAGTACAACTTACCTTAGCAGCTCTTCGTCAACGATACTGGATTTTGGCTGGTCGACGTTCTGTACGCACTTACATTCACTCGTGTATCACTTGCTGGCGATGGCTCGCGAAAACTACGCAGCAACAAATGGCTGATCTCCCCACCACTCGCGTACGACCGACTAGGCCATTCTCAAATACCGGCGTCGATTACGCTGGACCTTTCTTCATAAAAACTAGTCCTGGAAGAGGACACCAAACTCGCAAAGCCTATGTCGCTGTCTTTGTCTGTCTTTCCACTCGAGCGATTCACTTAGAACTGGTATCGTATTATACGACTGACGCTTTTCTTGCAGCTTATCGACGCTTTGTATCTCGCCGAGGAATGTGTTCTATTCTTACGAGCGATCAAGGCACAAATTTCATTGGCGCCGATCGAGAACTGCGTCGGCTCTTTTCCGCCGCGAAATTTGATTTTCAAAAACTGGCTAGCTCTTTAGCTCTGGACGGAACAACATGGAAATTCAACCCTCCTGCCGCCCCTCACTTTGGCGGTATTTGGGAGGCAGCGGTGAAATCCATGAAGTTTCACCTTAGGCGAGTGGTGGGGGAGGCTCCTCTCACGTATGAAGAAATGTCCACCGTACTGGCTCAAATCGAGGCTTGTCTAAATTCTCGCCCCCTGGCGCCCCTAGGAACTGACCCCGATTGTAACGAATTTTTAACGCCAGGTCACTTTCTTGTAGGAGCTCCGCTTACAGCCGTGCCCGAACCGTCGCTGACCGACGAAAAACCGGCACGTTTAACACGCTGGCAGTTACTTCAGCAGATGCGCGATCACTTTTGGAAACGCTGGGCGTCGGAGTACCTGCAGCATCTTCAGGCTCACACAAAATGGTCTCAACCTCAACCTAATGCGCAACCCGGCCACCTGTGCATGGTTACGTCGGAAGCTACTCCACCTACCAAATGGCCAATCGGACGAATAACGGAGACGTACCCCGGCGATGACAACAGGGTGCGAGCCGTCCTGGTCAGAACACCGTTCGCGACTCTAAAGCGACCGGTTACCAAACTATGTCTCTTCCCGGCAACGCAGGCAGAGAACTAAACTAAACTTCACTGGCTTCACTAACATGATTCGTTCGTCGTGTAGACGAAGGCGGGCGGAATGTTAGGAATCGGAATTATCGGCTGATAATCGCTGTCAGCTAATAGTTCGGAAACTACCGCTTTGTAAGGCGCTCGCTCTTCTGCTGTCCCCACCGCCGCTCTCTCTCTACCCACTGGCTTCTTACTAAGAGCTACGTGCTCTTCACTTACAAAAGAGAAAGAGAAGAGTAAAGATCGCGAAAAATATAAAAGCTAAAGAGAGAGAAACGGGTGTGCAGAAGCAGAGGAACGAGTTGCAAATTAATCTTAAAACTTAAACATAAAATCTAAACTGACTTTATTTTGTGACTCTGTTAAATAAACTGAGCATTATAATCAAAAAACTGGAAACTTCAGTCACCCCGATAACTTCAAAAATCTCTACTTCAAACATTATACTTCACCAAGTTTGTACGCAAAAATTTAATTTTATATTACCTAGTAGGAGTATTATTAGCAGCTGGTTTAGCAGTATAGATTTATGGCCGGGAATTTGTAATATTTTGTTTCGGAAATTGCAAACAAAAGTTGATTGCATGGATAATAGTGAACGCAACTGTGTTTTGCTATTTGATGAAATACGAATAAAGAAATGTTTTGATTTCCATGTACGTCGACAGAAAGTTGAAGGTTTTGAAGATTTAGGGTCGCTAGGATGTAGTAACAAAGTAGCGACTAATGCATTAGTTTTTATGGTCAGAGATTTGTTACATAATTGGAAACAACCTGTAGCTTACTTCTTGACCAGTAATGCCGTAAAAAATATAAATTTATCATTTATTTTGGATGAAGTTATACAAGCAGTTTTGAGCACAGGATTAAAAATACGTGCTGTTGTTTGTGATTAAGGCAGTAATAATCAAAGTACAATTAAAAATAGAATTTCTGTTGATCGTCCTTATTTCATACTTGGAAATCAAAAAATATATACTATTGTTGATATACCGCATATTTATAAATCCATTAGGAATCAACTTTTAAAATATGATATTCTTTATGATAGTAATAGAATTGCATCGTGGAATGACGTACGTTTATTATGGCAGTTAGAAGATGGTAAAGCAACGAGAGCTGCTTGTAAATTATCAGAAAAACATAAGAACAGAAAAACCGTTTAGCTTTGCAAGTATTTAGTCGCAGAGTCTCGGCAGCTCTTTTAACCGCAGGAACAGTAAAAGGAATTAAAACTCAAACGGTGATGCATACTGCTGAATTTTTTACACTGCTTAATGATACTTTTGATTCTTTAAACAGCAGAAGTTGCAATAAACCTAATCCAAATAGTTGCGCATTATCAGAAATTCGATTAACTGCGAAAAATAATTTAAGAAAATTATTAACATATTGTTCCAAGTGGCGTACTATTACAAGTAATGGTCTGAAAATACCACCATGTTTTGAAGGCTTGGAAATTTCTATTAAATCAATCTTGCAATTATGGACAGATCTGAAATGCGAGGGAACTAAATTTTTTATGACATCCAGGGTGAATCAAGACCCAGTTGAAAATTTATTTTCAATGATCCGTACATATGGTGGAACGTACAATCAAAATCCGTCCGCTAAAGCTTTTCGTTTGTCATTGCAAAAAAATATTGTAATTAATTTATCAAAACCTGCTCAATCTGCAAATTGTTTGGACGATGAAAATGACAGTTTACTTACGCATTCTGAACACGGTGTAGCATCTAATGTTCAATTAATGCCAACAAGTACGTCATGTGTTGCAAGAAAGAACGAGCAGGAAACATCTATTGATGTTCAACAAATTACTATTGACGCATCATATAGTAATGACGAAACATTAGAAGCCTATGCCGTTGAATATTTTGGAGGATTTATAGCCATGAAATGCGTTACTAGATCTGGTTGTGAACAATGTTCGATCTCGTTAATTAGTGAACATCATGAAACTGTACATGATAGGCAAATATTAACATTTTTCCGAGCCTATGAAACAAGTGATGGCGAACTAATGGGGCATTTATGTACTCCATCTCCAGAATTTTCATTTGTATTTCAAATAATGAACGCAATATTTGATAATTGTTATCCTAACATTAGAGAAAAATATGGAATACAACATACCTTGTTTCCATTAATGGTGGAAGCTGTGGATATAAAATATCCAGGTTGGTTTCAGCATGAAACTTGTAGTTCCCACCGGAAAGATCTTGCATATTATATGATGAAAGTTAAAATTCATAAAGATGTAATTTGGTTAGGAAATAAAGTCAGAAGAAATGATTATCACTGTCACGTCCTGTGACGCATTCTTTAAAATTTCTATTTCGCCACCCAAACTCTTTAAGTTTTACTTATTGGTCGAATCTCAGGCAGCGCCTACTTAACCCAAGATGTCAGACACTAAGCGTAATGATGAAGTGACAGAAGTTAAGCCAATTAAGAAAAGATTTCCTAAGAAATTTTCTCAGCCCAAAACATCTGGGCTTAAGGCTACAGTATCTTCACCTTTACCACCTCCTGAGGGAGGAAAAAGTGCCAAAGACAGCGTAAGGTTATCCACAACATCAACACCACTCAGGAACGATCCCATGTATGATGAGATCGATGCCGAAGATTTCGTGGGTTTAACTGAATACCGTAACCAGCGACAGTTTGCAGTGACACATGAGTCGTTCATACCATTGGTAGAACGTGAATATGACTTAAGAGCTGCAGTCGATAAACGGTTTTCAGTTGTCGTATCGAAGGCAGTTTATCGTTATGTGATGTGTATTCATCTTTATGCACGTTATTGTAAGCTGCGCGATTTGAGGGGAATGGCTAGTATTGATGAGATCAACTTAATCAATTATTTGAATGGAAAATCATATTCCGTGCCGCCCTCTATTGACACATACCTACGATCTATAGGCGACTTTCGCGACGAAGCCGGAAAGCACCATCACATCATCACTGATTTGATCTGGCCTAATGGCCAAGGTGATTTCGGACGCCTGGACGCAAATACTCACTGGAAGTATTCATCGATGCCGTCCCCCCGCGTATTGACTTTGTCAATCATGAAAGATCTTGAGTACACAACTGGACAAGGAATCGCAAGAGACTGGAATTTACCAGAGGACCTTGTTCCGGCTAATGTTGGTGTAGTTGTGCCCGGACTTCCTACTGTCAACTTATTAGGATGGTCCCGTGCCACCGCTCTTACGACCGATCAGCGTACGCATCTCGAAGATGCTAATATAACTATGCAGCATACGAAATAGAAGAAATAATAAAAAACACTTTCGATAAAACCGACATTAAAATAATAGTTTGCCTAAATAATATAGAATATGTAAAACCCGAGAACAGAAATAAAATATTTGACCAATTCCACTCTACAAAACTAGGAGGTCATTCAGGTGTAAATAGAACATATAATAGAATAAAAGACAAATTCTTTTGGGAAAATCTAAAACAAGATATTCAAAATAAAATAAAAAAATGCGAGGAATGCCAAAGAAACAAATTAAAAAGAATTAAAACTAGACAACCAATGGTAATAACAGACACATCAATGAAAACTTTCGATAAAATCGCAATGGACATTGTCGGTCCACTCAACGTCACAAAAAATAATAATAAATACATTTTAACCATACAAGAGCAATTATCAAAATTTTTAGTAGCAGTACCTTTAAAAGATCAAACAGCAGAATCAGTCGCAGATGCTTTTGTAAAAAAATTTATATGCACTTTTGGCTCACCTAAAATAGTACTTACTGATAGAGGAACAAATTTCACTAGTAAAATTATGAAACAAGTTGCAAAAAGATTTAAATTCTCAAAAATCGAAACAACATCTTTTTCACCTCAATCAAACGGATCATTAGAAAGAGCACATCATCCACTTTGCGAATATTTAAAAAATTTTTCAACAAAAAAAATGTGAATGGGATGAACTTCTAGAGCTAGCACAATTCAACTACAACACAAGCATTCATTCCAGTCACAAATTCACACCGCATGAACTGGTTTTCGCTTACCCAGCTAGGCTACCTTCGACCGAACCCCTAAAGAAATCAGAACAGCTACCTACACATAACGATTATTTGGAAAACCTAATAAAAAACATAAGAGATATAGCTAGTATGACACGCGAAAATCTAATAGACTCAAAAATGAAATCAAAAGAATACAGAAAAACTTGGATATATGCAACAGAAGTTTGTCTGGATATATGCAACATCGCTATCCCCTCCACTTGGGGGGATCCCCCTAAGCCGGACCGAGCCGCTCGGCGAGGAAACCGTGTAATATGATCCGACCGTAATATCGGTGTGACTAATACTAATTGAACGATAAAACTTTTTTATTTTTAACTTTTTCTTAATGAAACTTTTATTAATGCACTTGTGAGATTTTTCTGATTAAAATGGTACCAAACACGATATGATTTGACTACATATGTATAAGGCAGGCCGTACACCAAAGATACATGAAACACGCAACATGCAACATGCAACACGTCGCATGTTGTGTACGAACGTAGAATAGGTAACGCGGCACGGTACAAACGATTTGTACGGACGCAGAATCGACACCTCGCTTGGATATATGCAACATTAAATGCCCAGAATCGACACCTCGCTTGGATATTTGCAACGTTTAAATGCCCAGAATCGACACCTCGCTTGGATATATGCAACGTTTAAATGCCCAGAATCGACACCTCGCTTGGATATATGCAACGTTTGAAACCCGAGTCGACGCCGCAACCGGTTTTCATTTCCAATCCTCCTTTGCTTTTCGCCAACTTTTAACATCAATTTTAGCAAGTAATTATAATTCAAACTATATCGTGTTTGGTATCATTTTAATCAGAAAAATTTCACCAATGCGTTAGTAAAAGTTTCAGTAAAAAAAAGTCAAAAATAAAAAAGTTTTATAGTTGAATTAGTATTAGTCACACCGATACGTTTCGGCTCTTTCCTTTGATCATCGGACCTCTCTCTTTCCACCACTGTCTGTCCTTTTCTACGTTCACGCTTGGCTGCTCGTCGCGTGTAACCCGAGATTCGACACCTCGACTGGATATATGCAACGCCTGGGTCCCAATGTTTGTTGCATATATCCAAGTTTTACTGTACTACGATAGATTCATTAAACCGGTACAATTTAAAATCGGAGACAAAGTATGGTTACTCAAAGAACCTAAACCGGGAAAATTAGAAAAAGATTGGTATTTAGGGCCATATGAAATATTAAAAATAGGTGACAACAATAATATAACAATCAATTACAAAGGAAAGCCAAAAACAGTTCATGCGAACAAATTAAGCATTCAGCAGCACAGGAAATAACATAAGCCTTCTTTCTAGGAAAAGAGCCGACAATGAAGTTAATTCTATTAATTTATATCAGCACATTCAAAATTAGCCAAGCAATAATCGGGTTTGATTGCGGCGCAACGAACCCGATCGTATCGACATACTCTTTACTGGACACCGGAGAATGCGACTTCCACCATGCAGACGTTAGCATAACCAACACAACAATACGACTCCTACAATTAGCGGAATTCAGAACGGCTCCAATCATACAATGCAAAATAGAGATCCAACGCACAATCTTCCGATGCGGAATGTTCAGCCACTTAGTACCAGTAGAAAACGCGATACAAGAATACCTTCTAGACATAAGCCATGAAAACTGTAAATCCATACACAACACCGGAATATTTAGATACGATAATTTTCACACAATCGCGAATTTAAAAGTAAACTCAACGAAATCCGTAGAAATAAGTCTAGCAGGAAATGCAATAGAGAGCTCGTGTACAGGAGCGTCCTATTCCGATAGCTACGGAACATGGAATAAAATATACCCCTTAAGGGGGTAGACACGGGTAATGCAGCGAGGTGACATTACCGGCAAAAATGGGCCTAAAAAGGGGTTTACGGGAATACACTTTTCGTCCTTATATGAGAAGATTTGGGGCTGGGTGAGGGCTCATTCGAAAGAGGAAGGTCCAATGCAGCGCGGTCTGGTCATGGTTCAACAAAATTGTGTTGATATCTAATAATATGAGTGTCCAAAGTAGAGGAAAAATCGACAAAATACATCCGCAGATTCCAAGTATTTTTTAGGTCACTAAAACAATTCTGTGACTCAAACCGTGATCAGACCGCGCTGCATTGAACCTTCCTCTTTCGAATGAACCCTTATTTATATCAAAATCTTCTCATATAAGGACGAAAAGTGTATTCCCGTAAAAGCATTCCCAAAGACGAGTTCCGCCATTATCTGGATACTACAGAGCAAGTTACGTGACAAATTTAGTTCAGCTAGTAGTTATAAGGTGGCGTCTAAGTAGAAAGGCTGCCGATCTGGAATCATAGCCAGAATCAAGCGTCAGCTTGATTACGTCACTCGAACTGTGCTGCGAAGGCAAGCGAAAAAGGCAACATCGCCCGAACGCTGAGTGAGACGCACTACAGTCATGCTGTCCTTCTCTCATTCTGCATGTTGAGATTGTCCCTTTTCTCTAATTGTAAGATTTGACTGCCGTCCGCCTGGATTTTTCACAGCGCCCCATAACAAACCTCGCCTCATTCAAACTATATCGTGTTTGGTATCATTTTAATCAGAAAAATTTCACCAATGCGCTCGTAAAAATTTCATTTAAAAAAAAGTCAAAAATAAAAAAGTTTTATAATTGAATTAGTATTAGTCACACCGATATGTTTCGGCTCTTTCCTTTGATCATTGGACCTCTCGCTCTCTCCTCCACTGTCTGTCCCTTTCTACGTTCACGCTTGGCTGGCCATCGCATATAATCCGAGATTCGACACCTCGGCTGAATACATATATGAATTGTTGCACATATTCAACTTTTACTGTATAGACGCGAGGTCCCTCCATTTATTAGTTCTAATAGTACCGTAGTACTTTTTTATGCAGAATATTTCAAGGAGTTGACACAAGTAAAAAAAAAAATGCAATCCATTTAAATAAAAAGTGGATTTGCATTTTTTGAGTGCATCGTTGCATTCACGAAGAAAATGAAATCACAGAAAAATATACATTATCATACCATGACGTATCCTGTATACTTTTATTAATTAAAAAACATTTATTTAAAAAAGTTAATAACTTCGGTAATTATTGAGATTAGGTTACACCTCACCGATTTTGATGAAATTTAAATATGTTGTAAAATTAGACATTTTGAACAACTTTTTTCTATACATATAACCGCCGCTCGGCCTTAGTTTTCGAGATATTTTCGAAAAACTGTCGAAACTAACACACTGAATTCTGGCCAGCCGTGTGCGTCCGTGACAACGTACGCATTAGTGTGAGATCGCCGCTTTTCTACTGTTTTTGCAGGCACCCCCTTAAGGGGGTAGGCCCAGTACGTGACGTCACCGATTCGGGACGTCGGTATTACAGCAAATTTTTCTGCACCGAAATGGTAATACCCATAGATATAGGGCAGGCCGATGAAAACGAGAGGGCGCTTTTGGCTAATTCTATATTCTATTCTGAATGTAAAAGAAATAGTCAGCTGTCGCATTGTACTTGACACAATTTAAACTAAAAGTTTGGTTGATAGTGCAAGTGTAGAAAATTTATTATACTTTTAATTAATTAAAATATGCTTATGCTACAATATGTTACGTTGGAGTGAGGAACTATAAGTGAGAAGGAAAAATAAAAGATGGGAAATCCCAGGAAAACAAAGTTCCTTACATTACACCTTTTTCCATATAACAATACTAAACGGTTAGGTTAGGGTTAGATTAGTAAATAAACATTGAATGAATATTTAAACAAAAAAGGATTAAAATACTGTTCAGTAAAATACAAGCCTTTTTTATTAATAAAATTCTACAGTAGAACATGAACTGCGTACATTTATAAGATAATTGACAGTAATTATTGAAAAAAAAAATTTTCTATACAAATTGGTTGAGACGATACCGAATATCTTCAACTATCATGCTGTACACCCTGGTCTGATCTGTAAAAATAAATAAGTTTAACAACAATTACTTTTTGAGTGTATACTACTTTAATCTACAAACTGGTACCTACACTTCCTGATGAATCCACTCGTACTTTCCTATTTCTCACCAAAATTTCTTGCAATGGTGTACAGAGTATATTCTCATTGAACCTACGATGAAAAGTTATAATCAGTTCTAATCAATCTGCATGCAATACATTTGTAAATGTATGTGTTTTACTTATCTTTATGCTTGCATTGGGAAGACCTGGTTCCTTTCCTCCCTTCATAGAACAGGATTTTCACCATTGATACTGGTCACTGAAAATAATTAAAATAAATTCATATATGAAATTCATGATCATTTCCAATTCATCCAACTACTTGTATACCAAAAGTATAAATGTCATACTTACGCTGTCATACATTGTACTCTTCCTGTGAAAAGAAAGGAAACGTAGCTGCAAGTATCAATTATTAGGAGAGTGTGAAGAGACCCACCACCACCCCCGTCATAGACGGTCCTCTTCACTCTCCAAATACTTTCATAGTTACATTCTTTTACGTACTTACATTATTTTGTACTTCTATTATTCGACAGCTCTCCATATGAGCTGAATGCACTCGTCGGTGCATTAGTGACTGTGGATTGCAATTGCTTGTTTGACAGCTCTCCATATGAGCTGAATGCACTCGTCGGTGCATTAGTGACTGTGGATTGCAATTGCTTGTTTGACAGCTCTCCATATGAGCTGAATGCACTCGTCGGTGCATTAGTCACTTTGAATTGTATTTTCTTGTTTGACAGCTCTCCATATGAGCTGAATGCACTCGTCGGTGCATTAGTGACTTCGGGTTGCACTTTTTTCTTTGACAGCTCTCCATATGAGCTGAATGCACTCGTCGGTGCATTAGTCACTCTGTACTTGTGTACTTGTACATGCTCCTCCTGTTTTTATATACGGTGGTTCTCTAATCGGCTGGTGTCGATTGAATCTACTATCTATGATTTCTGGCAACATGCAGTCCTCATAAAACTTCCTCAGTTTTTCCTCCATCTCTGTTGCCCAGAATGTATCATTTCTTGGCACTTTTATAATTTTCATTCCTTTCGGCGTCCATAAACAGAATAGAGCGCATTGTCTATTCGTTATGTGCAACTGTCCTTGCACTTGATAATAGTAATAATGAATTTTGTTCATTTCATCACCCCGGAGGAGGAACAGGCGGGGGCAAACCCGCCAATTTATTTATATTTAAAAATAAATAAGAATATAAAAAATAAGGTGTTTGTTCTATATTTCTTCAACCCACCCTTCAACATTCCACATCCCAAAACACGATATTAATAAATCAATATTACCAGTATTAGTAAAAATTAATTTCAATGGATGTAAATTAAATTAATAATGTAAATATAAATTAATAAATAATGTATTGACTAATAATAAATATTACAGTAAAAGCGTTACTTTAGTAAATATATACAATTCTTAGCAGTTCATAATAAATGTATACCTAAAATATACATAACCTAACCCTAACCTACAATCGTACGAAAATGGATACATTGCCTGTATCACGCTTTTACTGTGACATATGTATCAAGCAAACGCTTCGGTTTTCCTATTTGTATTGTATTTATTGAAAAAGGATCGTAAGCTCCATACAAGCTCATAGATCCGGAACAGCAATAAGTGGTACATATCATTACAGTAAATTCATATAAAGTCAGTAGAAAAGTCAGAGATGAACAAACTTAATTAAATAGAAATATTGTTCTTTTGTAAGAAGCGCGATATAGTATATAGTTCCTTGAGGTGTGGACCGGCGAGAAAGGTCTCTATGCACCAGGGAGGTTTCGGTTTTCCTATGATTACACGTTGGCAGTCCTCCTGAGTAGGCGCCATCTCCTAACCACTAGCCGAACTAAATTTGTCACGTGACTTGCTCTGTAGTATCCAGATAATGGCGGAATTCGTTTTTGGGAATGCTTTTACGGGAATACACTTTTCGTCCTTATATGAGAAGATTTTGATCTAAATAAGGGTTCATTCGAAAGAGGAAGGTTCAACGCAGCGCGGTCTGGTCACGGTTTGAGTCACAGAACTGTTTTAGTGACCTAAAAAATACTTGGAATCTGCGGATCTATTTTGTCGATTTTTCCTCTACTTTAGACACTCATATTATTAAATATCAACACAATCTCGTTGAACCATGACCAGACCGCGCTGCATTGGACCTTCCTCTTTCGAATGAGCCCTCACCCAGCCCCAAATCTTCTCATATAAGGACGAAAAGTGTATTCCCGTAAACCCCTTTTAGGCCCATTTTTGCCGGTAATGTCACCTCGCTGCATTACCCGTGTCTACCCCCTTAAGGTGATGCTAGCGTGGAGCCCGAACTTCGAATTCCGCGTCGGTAAAACAGTCAACGTTTCATCGAAAATTAGGCCGAACAGAAACTGATTTTAACGCCACCTGAATTATCGCATCCAACTAACGGCATGCTATGCTACGTCACTTTTCGCATACACCTAAATGACACACGGATGGTACGATAGCTATATGCATTATGTACGATGAATCGGACCAATTTTTGCGTGTCGCCGGAGAAACCACAGTTTCTCGAGCGAGTTCGGCTCGCCTTTGATGTGGTGGCAGCCGAGAATCGACGCAGCGTACAGGGAAAAAAGCAAGTTTAAATACCCGTATACGTGTGAGACAATACTAACGCAATCAAAATTTAAGATTAAAACCTTTTTATTTTTGACTTTTTTTAAATGAAAATGTTACTAACGTATTTGTGAGATTTTTCTGATAAAAACAAGATCAAACATGACATAATTTGAATTATAATTATTTATTTTCTTATTTATATCTAAATAAGTAAAAATAATGTAAATTATATGGTGTTTGGTCTTATTTTAATCAGAAGAACCTTACAATTACATTGGTAAAAGTTTCATTTAACAAAAATGAAAAATAAAAAAGTTATTGTTGAATTAATATTGTATCACTCAAATGTTTTTTCTCAGGCCCTTTAATTCTCGGACCTCTTTCTCTTTCGGTATTTGTCCTTTTCTACATTCGCCAGCATTGAAGAACTCGCTCCAGCCGTGTTGTTCTTCCAGCATCACATTTTCGTTACCTATTCATCCAATATTTGGGCGTAACGCAAAATCAGGGTCCAGCATAATATCACATTCTATGCTGAAAAAACATACTAACTTCTCTGTCTAAAAAAATTTTAATAACTCTGGCAACATATTTATTTTCGGGGTGCTTTTCATAAGTAATCAGTATTTCACCAAATTGTTCAGAATATCAATTTTTATAACATATCAAAAAATCATTGAAATCGGGAAGGACGTATTTGTTCTTCAGTTTCACTAAAAAAAAGAATAATAATAGCAACAAAAAATAATGATAGTACGTCTTGTGACACATGGGTTGAAAATCGCTATCCTAGTCGATAGAACGATGCGTGAAAAAAAAATTTACGCGTCGGAGTTCATCGCCTCTTCGAGACTCGAACTTCCCATTCTCCACAATACATTGTATCGTCGTCGACGGTTCGGTCGACGCACACATATTCACATATACGAGCTGCGAATGAGCGCGCGGTCGAGCACAGAAAACGAACAAACTGCGCCCTTCAGAAAAAACGAGGAACTAAATTTGTGGTCTGCTTTACCTTTTTGACGTCTTTCGCGAGTGAACAATCAACGAAATCGTAGTTTTCAAATTACTTCTTTCTGGAGACTTGTACATCATCCCTTAGGTACTCGTTTTATTATATCCGCCCCAAAGAATATCAGTCTGGTCCCTATTTGGACAAACTATTGGCAGAAATGTTTATATTACGAATAAATCAATGCAGGTGAGTCCGATCCGCCATTTTCTTGACCGTTGACAGACAGCAATTTCAATATTTATAAGTTTTTGACGATTTGAATAATATAAGGACCAGACAAATATTCTTTAGAATCTCCTGAACACGTCCCTCAAATTTTTCTTCATTCTGTTTAGAAATGAGGACGTAATTTGAAAACTCGCGTCTAGGGATTTTTCTAGGGACTGTCGGTAAAGTTTTTGACACTCGCATCACCTTAATCATCGAATAAAAATTTTGAAAAAAAATATGATATACAGCTAATGAATACCTACTATTTGCACTTTAATGTGATCAAATATCTTAAATAGTTTCCGAGAAAAAAAATGATAAAGTTTTTGCGTTTTACCCTCATTTCTCCCTTATCAGAGGGGATAGGGGGTTGACATTGCACACAATTGTTGTTTAGGCAAAAAGCATTATGTGGTATAAATATCAACCGAAAGTGTTGCTGGGGCCGATTCACTATGCTTATACGGCTAGACCCTTTCATACTTTTCAATTTTCTATCCTTTTCTCTTTCAATTTTAAATCGTTCGTTAAATAATATTATTTTCCTTTTTCCGCGTCGCGTCATTTTTCGTATATAATTTGCTATCGTTACCGTAACAGTAATACCGTAATAAAAGGCCGATCGCGAACGCGTAGTGCGTGTGCATCAGGTTTTCATCTCTTCTTCGCCTTCCAGATTTCCAGACAACCCAGCGAAAAGCGATTACCAAACGAATACCGTATTATCATATATCATTTAACATCGAGTTTGGTAAGTTATCTATTTCATTTTGTCCAATACGACGAATCTGGATTTAGTGAGGCAAAACGGGCGATCTTGAAACCGCGTGTTCTGGAAGTTTCCCACGAGATCGTTCCGTGCAACATCGCGTTCAAGATATCGAAGGTATTTCGCATTTTTAATAATAATTCCGTTTACGATAACGAGAGGCGGCGCACGAGACCGTTGGTCTTGGAAGTTTTCCCCCTGGGACCGTCTTCCTCTCACTGCGTACTGATTGTTCACCGAAATCGCCGCTCGAATCATCTTAAAATTCTGTCTTACGATACAATAGATTTCAATATTACCTAATTTCACTTATCTTGTCAATATATATATATAACTTTCATTTTTCTGTATTTTCAACAACTCGTACTCACTGTTAACCAAACCATTTTTATTGTTATGTTTTTCTTTTTTTGAGATTATACTTTTTGTTACACATAACTAGTTTCACATTCATTTTTGGTTCACACACACTTCCTTCCGATACATTCACGCTAACCATCTTCGCACAACTTCGCACGAGGGGCCCGTATGGGACCAGAGCATTGGCGGACTCAGAAAAAATTCAGGATCTTACTTTAGATTTTCGATTCTTTTAAATTATTCCAATCGTACCGACCTAACATCGTCGAACACGATTGGGACCGGTGGCAGCGATAATACCGTTCTCAACCGCGTATTAATCATCCAGAAAGTAAAAGAAATAATAATATAAATTAACATGAATTTCTCCAAATTTCTTTTCTTTTTATATTTTGTACGTCGCGCGACGTAACAATAAACATCCTTCGCCGCGCGGTTAAGCAGTGCGACGCACTTGGAAATTTCCCAGCTAACCGCGCCGTACAAAGAAAATTCTTGTTCTACCCTACTAGCGAGATACCTCTCCTACCTGCAAGGCATGCGTCAGCCGACCTTTCCACAAGGAATGAGTGCAATTAAGAACGAAACAATTAGTATGGAACGGAATGAAATTGTTTGAATGACTATCGAATGCGAAGGTTTGCGCGACAACCACTGACGTTTGAAATTTGTCGACCGATGTTCAAGAACGTTCGAGACGAAGGTCGACCAAGGCAATAAACATCGACAACGAACTACAGCTAAACGCTAAACGTAGAACGTTTAGAAAATATGTAAATCGTTAAAAATTGATGTACGCGGAACTAATGACAATTAAATGCAGCAACATATTTGCATACATCCGCGACTTGATAATAATTACGGTCTTTTCGTAAACCGCCGAAACGCAAATACGAACGGAATAATTTAATATTATTCATTTACTAGTTGTTCAATATAGCGAGTTAAACATCTATTAAGAAAGCTAGATCTTCTTCGATACCGAAAATATCATTTATAAGAGCTTCTTTGATTAATTGAGAAACAAATAAATTCAAATAGAATAGATTTCGAATATTCCAGAAGTATAGAAATTGCGACGCACGAAATTCACGAAGCGCTGTAGGGGTAAAAAGAGAAAGATAGCCAACGATAGACAGAGTCGGAAGGAAGGTCAAGGAGGGATGAGAACTCGGAAAATGCGCCTAGACAAAACCAATACGCGCGGGCCTTCCCTTGCGACACGTACCCTGATTTGCCAAATGATGTCCCCACTTTGGGCCCATGATCGCGGGTCGAACCCTGAGATACGATCGCTTGACTGAAGCAAATCATTCTTCGTCGAAAAATCGTGAGGTACGTGACGGGGAGCCCGTGTTCGCGTCGAGAAATAGTTTACGCGTGAAAATTGTAGCGATTAGCTGACCGGTAAAGTCCTTGTAAAAGGCAGAGTGCCAGGAGATTACGATTCTTGTTTTCCGCGTAAAGGACTCATACGAATACGTTAAACTATTTTCACACTTTTCAATTATCTATCTTTTTTTCTTTCATTTTAAATCGTTCGTAATAAATTATATTTCTTTTTTCCGCGTCGCGTCGTTTTCGTATATAATTTCGGATCGTCTCGTAACCGTAATACCGAACAAAGGCCGATCGCGAACGCGTGGTGCGTGTGACAAGTTTTCATCTCTTCTTTACCTTCCGGATTTCCAGACGACCCACAGCAAATAGCGATTACCAAACGAATACTGTATTATCTTATATCATTTAACATCGAGTTTGGTAAGTTATCTATTTCATTTTGTCCAATACGACGAATCTGGATTTAGTGAGGCAAAACGGGCAATCTTGAAACCGCGTGTTCTGGAAATTTCCCACGAGATCGTTCCGTTCATCATCATTTAAGGTATCGAAGATATTTAACATTTTTAAATAACAATTTAATTGTTCACCGGAATCGTCGCTTGAATCATTTCAAAATTGCATAATTTACTTTTCTTGTTAATATATATATATTTCTCATTTTTCTGTATTTTCAACAGCTCGTACTCTCTGTTATCCAAACCATTTGCTTGTTACGCTTTTCTTTTGAAATTATACTTTGTGTTACACCTAATTAGTTTCAAATTCATTCTTGGTTCAAACACACTTTCTTCCTATACATTCACGCTTACCATCTTCACACGAATTCGCACAAGGGGCCCGTATGGGACCAGAGCATTGACGGACTCAATAAATAAATTCAGAATCTTACTATAAATTTATCGATTCTTTTAAATTGTTCCAATCGTTACCGACCTCACATCGTCGAGCACGATTGGGACTGGTGGCAGCGATAATACCGTTCTCAACCGCGTATTAATCACTCAGAAAGTAAAAGGGATAATATAACTAAATACCAATTTCTTTTCGTTTTATATTTTGTACGTCGCGCGCCGTATCACGCTCGCGACGTAACAGACGCTTGAAGTTGGAAAGTTTGAACTTTTTGATTGAAGCTGGCGCGAGGCGTCAAATGAAAAGCGGCAGCCGAAGCCGAACGGAGATAAAAACACAAGACGATCAGAAACATGATAGAACGCGAAGCGATCTAATCCGACACACGACACATGTTTGTACGTATTTACAAGTCGTCATAAAGTGCAGTGTTTGCTCAATCGTTTGGGAATGATATTTTGAACTCTAAAGTGGATTTTGGTTTTTATTCATATTAAACTAAAAATGTATTTAATAGAAATATAATCAAACTTCAAGAACAATGAGTAAGAAAAGATCAATTGAAGAGGAACATCGTAATTTTCAAGAAAAATGGAAACTTCAATATTTTTGTGTTCAAAACAAGAATAAAGTATTATGCCTGATATGTAAAAACTCTATTTCAGTTGCTAAGGAATATAATCTTAAAAGCCATTATGACACAAATCACAAAACAGACTATGATCAATACGTTGGAAAACTTCGTGAAGACAAATTGTCGGAATTGAAATCAATTCTTCAAAAACAACAAAGTGTATTCACTAAATCTGTTGGAGATAATACAGCTGCTGTAAAAGTTAGTTATATATTATCACATTTAATCGCAAGCAGATCGAAACCATTTACTGAAGGGGAATTTATTAGCGAATGCCTAATTAAAGCAGCGGCAGTATTATGTCCAGCACAAGTAAAAAAATTTTTAACTGTAAGTTTAAGTCGAAATACTGTAGCTGGCAGAGTTGATGAAATAGTCGAGAATTTGAGAAATCAGCATAATTCAACAATATCAACATTTCAAGCCTACTCTATTGCGATTGATGAAAGTAGAGATATTCGAAATATCGCTCAACTGGCCGTTTTTATTCACGGATGCGATGTTAATTTAAAAATAAGTGAAGAACTTTTGGAAATCATTCCCATGCATAATACAACCACTGGAGCTGATATTTTTAATGCACTTATGGTTGTTTAGAAGAAGTATAAGTTACCATTGGAAAAGTTGGTTTGTCTTGCAACTGATGGTGCACCTACCATGACCGGTATTACTAAAGGAGTTATTGAAAGATTAAAAGAAACATGCCAACAGCATGGTAATAATAATTTTGAACATTTTCATTGTATTATTCACTAGCAAGTACTATGCTCCAAAGTTTTAAATATCGGACATGTTTTAAAAATAGTCACCAAAATTGTAAATTATATTCGAGAACGTGGACTCGCAGCGGCGACGACGAACCATCAATGAGCCTGTGGCTATTGTATACAGTGAATATGGATTTTTCAGATAGCGATTTTTGTGAGAAGAGATTTATAGAAGCGTATTGAGAAAGTTGTGCGAGTTGTGTGTGGAATGCACCATTGGTGAGTCCCCTCAATTATTAAAATTGTCAAGTTTAAGTTCCGGCAACGGCTATTTTCTCCGCCCGCGCATTATATTCAAAGGTTTCGACGAACCTCACCCTTTTCCAGCCCCCTTTACAATTCCCAATTTTGATCCTTCCATTCGACGCACAACGTATACGGACTTTCCTGCGGACTTTTTCCCCACCCTGAGATTTTTCCCTACCCTACACTGTCCTCCACTGCGTACTCCCCCGCGAAATACTGTAAGGGCGGAAGTGCCACGAAACCCATCCCCTGTAAGCACCTCCGATACCCCTTTCCTTTTTTGATTTCGATTGCCACCGCGAGTGGCTGGCGCCCAGCGATTGTAACGAGTTTTGTAACGAAAATTATATTATAGAGTGAACCCCCAAAAGGGTCACAGTATGTATAATATACAATACATTGAGCTTGACACTGAGTCTAATAAATACATAATACATAATATAATCATTCTAAAAATCGTATTTTATCGATTTTTTGAACCTTGAAAACATGCAGCCCCCAACTTAATACAAAATAATCATGTGGCCCGTAATAACATATGAGTTTGACATGCCTAGTGTAATATGTACCGAAAATCACGATAAAAATGGGAAAGGGGTGGTTCTCCATGCAGAAGTAAATCAAAAATATATTTAGAATGTCAATCTTTAATTATTGATTCAGTCAACTTGCAATCATAAATTTAAGACTGCTCTCCCATTGAATCGACTAAGAAGCAACATCAAGCACGTGTGCACCTGAAGGGCAACGTATGTAGCTAATCCAATCATATTTGTGAACAATGTCATGACTTGCAGAAGTGCCGTGATTTGGCTCTTATTATTCTTATTACGTCCACTACACTATTCAAACAAAATTAAAGGACGTGATAAAAAAATGTTCCATCTGACTTTTTGTAACTTTATAATAAAAAGTGGTACATAATTCTATCTGGACTCATCTTAAAATGAGAGGGGGTCCAAGAGTTGCCTCTGTGAATACCGGGTCTTACTGGGTTGCCAGGCCACTCGGCTGTATTTTCACTTACACGAAAATTACTCTTCACCGGTGGGCCCTCCGGTTCATCCAGCTCGACAAACGTTAACTCAAGAAATTAAACATATTATTTCTTTTCCAAATTTTTACAAATTGAAATGTCACTATGGACATTACAAAATTTCTTTCTACACTGAGTGCACCATGAATTAAAAGATTGCACTGTCTCGTTTAAAATGACCCCTGAAAAGCTGCGGCACGATCTTTTATCTAAGTTTGAATGAAAAGCGCGTCAGCAGTGTTACAACAACTCTAGGTACACCAGCAAAAGCTTACACAACCGCCTTGTATCTTTGTGTGTCTCCACATGTGTAATACCACCACGATGCCTTATTATTTATCGGCATCGTTAATGCATGTTGATGCATTGTCTCATTGATTCTTGCAGTTTTGAATCACTGCAGTGTCATAACAGTTCTTTAGAGACTCCTCAATGTTGGATCTAACAGATCCCATACATGCTTGAACGGATTAACATCGGGATTTACCCCTGGGTGGTGGTGAATAGTCGACATACTATGCGACTGAAGAAAGTGTGCCAAACAGTGTAACCAGCTTGTAATGTACCTTGGGGTTAATCTGATGTCTACTGCACATGTTTCGATCGAAGCAGTTTTCAGGAATCATTTTAAAGGTATCACTACAATATCCAAATTTATGATGAATTGATTCTTAAAATTTTTTAATGTCCACAACACTGTTTCAATTTTTAACAATTTAGGAAACAAACGGTATGTTTAATTTCTCAGATGTTACATAGATTGACAAATTGATTAAATCGAAAAAATAGAAGCAGCACATGCTATATGAATTTTTATCATATAGTTACAAGGGATCAAATATCGGCAAATTTTTTATCACAATTCAATGATCCTTTGTGTGCAATCCGTTGGACAGTACTTAATTTGGTAGAGACCGGAAAATACTTTCATAAAATTAGTTTAAAGGGTTATTCTACTCCGGTATCAGAAAAATTGAGCTACTTTTCACCATTTATTCTGAAAAAAATTAACTGTTTTGGCTTTTATTAGACAGCTCTTATATAATATTATTAATCTTTTTAGTTGCTTCAAATAGAACATTTTTAATGGTGTTGAAATTGCACCTCAAAAAAATATCTGTATCCATGGTGAGAGCCTTACACTGTAGGGAATTTCTGTAAGGAGGCTTATTAGAAACAAAAAATGTTTTCTTTGTTTTAAGCAACTAAAAAGGTTATTTAAAAAATGCTATTACATTATATAAGAGCAGTGTAATAAATGCTGAAAAATCTATTTCGTTGTAGGAGGTATTTGCTTAGAAAAAAGCTGCATTAAATAGCTTAATTTTTAGGTGTCGAAGTAGAATGATCCCTTAATTGACGATGAGTAAATGGATCATTAAAGCTTGACGTAGTAATTCGATCTATACCAAGCCGTGACATTGTTTAAAAATACAAATCTGTGACTTGGTGCAAGAAATACTAATGTCAGTTTTTATAAAGTTGAAATATTAGCACTTAAAGATACGTAAAACAATTTACGCTCAACTAATTGTTTACAGATTGAATACCGGTTATTTCGTCATTTTTGCAAAAATATGACATTTGCACTTCTTGTAACAGGCCATAGAAATACACCATCCGAGTATGAGGAAACCCATTCAATCAACTCTCAGCACCTTTCGGATGTTCACGCTCCTGCCGGAGCTTCGCAGCTGATTCTCTGAAGATCACAACCCTGTATCAGAAATTGTCACTTTACTATGTAAGTTTACATCCTCGACTCATCTCTGCATGAAAAATCACTCCATTCTTGTTTGTACCACAATTCTCGGCACACTCTGTATATGAATGATGTATGTACTGTAACGTGATGCCACGAGTGCCCCCCCCCCCATGATATATGAAGTATATGAAGAAAACGTAGGTGAAGAGATTCAGATTATCGAAGAAATTATAGACGAAATAGATTTCGATGCCGAAGAAAATCAAGTAAGTAACAACAATGAAGGCGAAGAAACAATTAAATCAGTGTTGGAAGGTAATGAGCTGATAGTGAGCGATGAAATACCTTCCGTAGAAGACATGAACGAAGAAACGAATGAAGATGTTGCAAGTTACAACAGCGACTGGGTGGTAGAAAAAGCGGAACCACAACAGTCGGAAACGCAAATTTCAAAAGGAATAGATTTTGTTGATTTTGCATAGATTTTTGAAGAAATAAAAAATCTTGCAACACCTTCGACTATTGGATGTGCCACCGAGCATTTTGACATAGTTGGATGTCAACAATACGGATTGGAAAAAGTGTGCCATATACAGTGCGAATGTGCAATTACGTAGAGCGCATACCCTGTCTTCGACAGAACGATGGCACTATGGACATCAACCACGCCGCTGTTTCTGCAACAATGGTGATGCGCGACGGATAAAATCAACTAGAAGCATTATTGTCTGGTGTAAATGTGTTCTGTATGACGAAAAGAATTCACGAAAAATGTCAGAATAACATAATCCATGCCTTCGAAGTGGCCGCACAACGCGAAATGGAAGATGCTGGAAAAGAAGAAAGAGAATTAGCTATAGCAAGAGGCGACATACATCCAGAATCTAATATGCCATGGATCGCAGTTGTCGCAGATGACAGCTGGATGAAAATATCATACCGCGGAGAAGATTACAATTCTCTTTCTGGCGTAGGAGCCACCGTGGGATATCACACGAAGGTAGTGCAGTGTATGGTTCGTGGAAGAGCAATTAAAAAGAAAGAAGAATCGCCCGAGCATTGATGTTTCAAAAACTGGATTCGTCAGCTAAGTTCAACCGGTATGGAAAGTGCTGCTATCATCGAAAGATTCAAATGCAGTATAGAAATGCACGGCCTAGTATACACTCTATATTAGTTGCCGATGGCAATATCTGTGTGTTCAAGAAGAGATTGGACAATAATCCATATAAAGAGTATAGGGTGCATGTACGAAAAATAGAATGCACCAATCATCTACTACAGAATTTCAGTAGAAAAATAAACATCTTGGAGAACTTATGAGCATAGTGGGATAACGATTAGACGAAGAGGAGCCCAGATTGGATTCTTTGTGGGAAAAGGACCGAATCGACGTTCCCTTCAAATAAATGTGCATAAATCTATGAGTTTAATTTTAGCCGTGAGCCTCGTACTGACTTGTGGATTTTGCCCAAACGAATGCTCTCGGCGAACGAACGTGAAATTTCTCCGGCTGTTCGCACAAACCTTTCTACCTGGGGTACCGTAAACCTTTCTATTTGAGTTCTTTCTTCCGTAAACCAGTCGAAGTCAGAATGTCGACAGGAACAGATGTCACGATCGCCAGTGCAGCGTATATTGTTATAAATACAATAATTAAAAGAAAAAGAAGAAGAAAAAATCAAGATAAACGATGGTGGATTAGTCAAATATATAAAAATAGAGCAACCTCTAGTGGTGAAAATCTAATTAGAGATTTACAGGTAGAAGCTAGTGGACATTTAAAAAATGTTGTGTGCCTTTTAGCAACGGGAGATTCATATACGAGTCTTCAGTATCTATTTAAAGTATCCAAACAATTAATATCAAAAATTGTTCCGGATTTCGAAAATCAGTTTATGACGGTTCATCAGGCCATATCATAAACTGAGTTTTTCCGACCTACTTGAACCTGGCACCCGACTTTGAAAAAATCAATTTTTTCCAATTGCATTGTATTCTCCTTCGTATGTACCCGTTTGTACCACTTTCCTTTTCGTTTGTATCCTAAGGGGTGAAAAGATATGAGGGGGTGAAAATAGCCTAGCACCCCACTTTAACATTTTTCAAATCTTTTTACGGGTGCTGTTTCTTAATCGTTTGTACCCGTTTGTACCACCTTCAGTTTCGTTTGTACCCCAAGGGGTTCGTTTGTACCGACTTTTGAAAAAACTCGCAAGGGGTAACTTCGCCATTTTTTAAGATTTTTCAAATCTTTTTACGGGTGCTGTTTCTTAATCGTTTGTACCCGTTAGTACCACAAGGGGGTCGTTTGTACCGTCTTTTGAAAAAACCTGCAAGGGGTAACTTCGTCATTTTTTAAGATATTCGAAATCTGAAAGCGGGTGCTGTTTCCTAATCGTTTGTACCCGTTTGTACCACCTTCACTTTCGTTTGTACCCCAAGGGGTTCGTTTGTACCGTCTTTTGAAAAAAGCACCAAGGGGCAACTTCGCCATTTTTGTATATTTTTTATATTAATGACATAAAGACTATAAATATTGCGTAACTAGTATTACTAACTTCAAATCTACGACCTACAGTATTTCATCGTCTATGCGGTGGTCGGAAACTCTATAGTGGCTCGTTAAAAGAAAGGAACTATTTGTGATGATGAGATCTCTTATGTGCTGAATAACAGAAAACAACGCAAAACTGTTTCCACCCCCATAACATGGACTATGGCACATAAAAAAAAACACGTGTTGAATATTTTTATAAAACCTATATTTCCCCAAAGTTTCATCAAAATAGGCGTGTTACACTTCGATACGTTCCATTGTATGTGCTGTTGAGTCGCGAAAATAATTGTTGGAAACAGTAATGTGTTTCTCGGTAATTATTTAGATTATGGACGGCGGAATCAAATTTGATGATAAGTGACCAAGTCTTCTCAGTTATATGTATAGTGATCGATATTATCGACAGCCTTGATGATTCATTATCGACAATCTTGAACAGGTAGTCATTAAAAAATGTTTAAAGGTACTTAATATTTAGAACAAATATACGCGTTAATGCTTAAACAATTAGAAAACAGCACCCACAAGGAGATTTGAAAAATCTTCAACAACGCCAAAGTTGCCCCTTTGTGCTTTTTTCAAAAGTCGGTACAAACGAACCCCTTGGGGTACAAACGAAACTGAAGGTGGTACAAACGGGTACAAACGATTAAGAAACAGCACCCGTAGAAAGATTTGAAAAATGTTAAAGTGAGGTGCTAGGCTATTTTCACCCCCTCATATCTTTTCACCCCTTAGGGTACAAACGAAAAGAAAAGTGGTACAAACGGGTACAAACGAAGGAGAATACAATGCAATTGGAAAAAATTGATTTTTTCAAAGTCGGGTGCCAGGTTCTGGTAGGTGTTTTTCCGAAGGGTAAATTCGGCAGCGGTCGACTAACGGTACTTGGAAATTTGTAAACGGCACAGTAAAATTGTTCGCACGAATATCCTTTGATGGACCGACAGCCGTCGGAACCGTTCGTTCGTGCCCAGGGCCTTCGCTAACACATAACGGGCCGTTTTCGGCGCACGAATGCTCTAGTGAGTACGAGGCTACAGCCGTCGAAAAGCGTTCGTTCGCACTCTGGGTCTTCGCGAACACATTAACGGGCCGTACTCACTTGAGCATTTTTGCCCGAACGAACGTTTTCGGCGCGCAAATGCACAGGTCAGCACGAGGCTTTAGATGGCATAGTCAGAGGTGTGCGTGGACGGATTTTCGGCCACGGTTTTGAAGGCTTTAGAAAGTAGGCCATGCGATCCAGAATTGTACAAAACAACCGAAACCACAGGTAAATTGCATTGATGATCATTCTTTACATTTAAATGAATTTAAAAAATTGGTGAAAGTAAGAGTTTCTGATTCTAGTTTTAAATGCGAAATCGAAGTCGAAGCTTTGTTTGATACTGGAAGCCAAATTACTCTCATCAAAGAACAATTTATTCCGCGACATATAATTACAGTAAAAGCTGGATATATGCAACAGAGATTGGGACCCAGACGTTGCATATATCCAGCCGAGCTGTCGATTCTGGGCATTTAATGTTGCATATATCCAGCCAAAGTATCGATTCTGAGTCCGTACACATCGTTTGTATTTAGCCGCGATGTCAATTCTGCGTTCGTACACATCATTTAGACAGGCTGTATACCAAAGATGCATCAAACACGCGACGCGCGACGTGAGGTAAATACAGTAAAACTTGGATATATGCAACAGAAGTTTGTCTGGATATATGCAACATCGCTATCCCCTCCACTTGGGGGGATCCCCCTAAGCCGGACCGAGCCGCTCGGCGAGGAAACCGTGTAATATGATCCGACCGTAATATCGGTGTGACTAATACTAATTGAACGATAAACTTTTTTATTTTAACTTTTTCTTAATGAAACTTTTACTAATGCATTTGTGAGATTTTTCTGATTAAAATGGTACCAAACACGATATAATTTGGCTACATATGTATAAGGCAGGCCGTACCCCAAAGATACATGAAACACGCAACATGCAACATGCAACACGTCGCATGTTGTGTACGAACGTAGAATAGGTAACGCGGCACGGTACAAACGATTTGTACGGACGCAGAATCGACACCTCGCTTGGATATATGCAACATTAAATGCCCAGAATCGACACCTCGCTTGGATATTTGCAACGTTTAAATGCCCAGAATCGACACCTCGCTTGGATATATGCAACGTTTAAATGCCCAGAATCGACACCTCGCTTGGATATATGCAACGTTTGAAACCCGAGTCGACGCCGCAACCGGTTTTCATTTCCAATCCTCCTTTGCTTTTCGCCAACTTTTAACATCAATTTTAGCAAGTAATTATAATTCAAACTATATCGTGTTTGGTATCATTTTAATCAGAAAAATTTCACCAATGCGTTAGTAAAAGTTTCAGTAAAAAAAAGTCAAAAATAAAAAAGTTTATAGTTGAATTAGTATTAGTCACACCGATACGTTTCGGCTCTTTCCTTTGATCATCGGACCTCTCTCTTTCCACCACTGTCTGTCCTTTTCTACGTTCACGCTTGGCTGCTCGTCGCGTGTAACCCGAGATTCGACACCTCGACTGGATATATGCAACGCCTGGGTCCCAATGTTTGTTGCATATATCCAAGTTTTACTGTACCGCGCATATAAAATTGTTTAAATTTTTCAGGATTAATTTGCTGCACTGGTTTACGCAATTTAGCAACATGTAACATTTGCATTACGTTGCATGTTGTATATTGCATGTTGCATGTGGTATATTGCGTGTTTGATGCATCTTTGGTGTACGGTCTGCCTTATACATATGTAGCCGAGGTGTCAATTCTATGTTCTTTATTCTATTATTATTGCTTACTTATTTTATTATTATTCTATTATTATTGTTAGCTTGTAGGTTACTTTAATTTTCAATAGAAATAAACTGTCCGGTTTGAAATCACAGGCTTTTGCTAACATCATAAAGCATCTAATTTGCAGTCAATAATTCCGCAGCGTATTCTGAATAAATAAATAAATAAATATAATTCAAACTACAATATATCGTGTTCGATATCATTTTAATCAGAAAAATCTCACCAATGCGGTAGTAAAAATTTTATTAAAAAAAAGTCTACAATAAAAAAGTTTTGTAATCTACTGTCTGTCCCTTTCTACGTTCACGCTTGGCTGGTCGTCGCGTGGAACCCGAGATTCGACACGAAAAAGGCAGCATGCCTCACGGTAAGTGAAGGTACCGCGGCGGAAGCAGGTACCTGCGCAGGTACCTCCGAAGAAACAATCACAACTATATCTGCTGCGGATGATTTTCTTACGGAGAGATTATATGAAGAAAACATATAAAATATAGAAAATGTTGAAGAAATGGAAACTATCGAAGAAATTGTACAAGACGGAGATTTCTATACAGAAGAACATGAATTGAATACCACCGATGAAGACGAAGAAATAAATTGGGTGGTAGAGAAAGCCGAACCACAACAGCCAAAAGAACCAATTTCGGAAGGAATAGATTTTGCTGATTTTGCATATGTATACGAAGAAATAAAAAATCTTGCAAAACACTCACCTATTGGCTGTGGCATTGAACATTTTGAAACAATTGGATGTCAACAATATGGCTTAGAAAAAACGAATAATGTACAGTGCCGAATGTGCAATTACGTAGGACATATTCCGTGTCTTCGAAAGAATGATGGCATTATGGATATTAACCATGCCGCTGTTTCTGCAACAATGGTTACGGGCGGCGGATATAATCAACTGGAGGAATTACTCTCTGGCGTGAACATGTCTTGCATGACAAAAAGGATGTACAAGAAATGTCAGGATGACATAATCGATGGCTTCGAAGTGGTCGCACAACAAGAAATGGAAGAAGCTGGAAAAGAGGAACGAGAATTGGCTATTGCAAGAGGCGATGTGCTTGCAGGATATAATATACCGTGGATTCCAGTTGTCGCAGATGGCAGCTGGATGAAAAAATCGTACCGCGGAGGAGACTACAATTCTTTTTCGACCATACCATACGAGAAAAGTGCTGTATATCAGCGTGAAAAATAAATTTTGTATGATTTGCCAAACAGCAGCAAAAAAGAAAGAAGCAGCGCGCGAGCATTGCTGATTCAAAAACTGGGGTCGTCAGCAAAGTTCAACCGGTATGGAAAGTGCTGCTATCGCCGAAGGATTCAAATGCAGCATAGAAATGCACGGCCTAGTATATTCTATATTAGTTGCCGATGGCGATAGCAGCGTGTACAAGAAAATATTGGACAATGATCCATATAAAGATTATATGGTGCATATACGAAAAATAGAATCCACCAATCACCTGCTACAGAATTTCAGTAGAAAAATAAACGACATCGTAGCAAAAGGCCGCTACAAAGAGCAAAGAGCTGTCGTAAAGGACAATGCTCTGCGGCTGCGTACTGGAATAAAGAAAGCTGCAGAATACTGATTCAAACAAAAAATCAGACTAGTTGATCAAATAAAAAATTTGAAGGTGGACATGAAAAATGTACCGAGTCATGTTTTCGGTGAAAACAAGGAGTGTCAGAAGTTAGCATATTTCTGCACCAAATATTCTGATCCGAACAGAGTAAATTATGTTCCACGATTGAAGCAAGGTGGTATATATCAAAGCATTGAAGAAGCGATGCAGCCACTCTTCGCTCAAGCTGAAAGTTTGTTGTACGCTTTAAATAATAATGCTGTAGAAAGCGTTAATAATATAATTGGCAAATTCATCGGAGGAAAAAGGATAAACTTTGGACGAAGAGGCTCATATCAGGTCTACATGCTCCGTTGCATAGAGTCTCCGCTGCTGTCGTGCAATTTAACACTAAAGAGACCTTTAGCAAATTGAGTATGGCAATAAATAAAGAGCCGACAACCATCGTAAGAAAGATGGAAGAATGTACGAGAATGGCATCGAAATATAAAAATGAAGCGAAAGCATCCTCCTTCAGAAATCAGAAACAATCGTACGACCAGGATTATGGCCCCAGTGCAGCAAAACCAGATATGGAAGAGACTGTATACTCTTCCGAGTATGAAAGGCACATGGCTATACTCTATGAGTGGCAGACGATGCGGAACACGATCGAAGCGGAAACTCGCGATCAACCGAAAAGCGAAAAGTGGATAGCTTACAGGAGAAAATTATTAACCGCATCAAATTTCGGCAAGATATGCAGATTACGAAAAGATACACCGCAGGCAAATACTTTGAAGAGTATAATGTATCCGCAAATACCGAATTTACGTTCCCTCGACCACGGAAGGGAGAACGAGGCAAACGCCTTGAGGCAATTAGAAGACGAAATAAGAATTCATATTCTACCATGTGGTCTCTTCATCGATGCTGTTGTGCCTTACTTAGGTGCTACTCCTGACGGCATTGTAGACGATGATACGTCGAAGTAAAATGTCCTGAATCGGCGAAGGATTTATCGCCTGCTGAAGCAATAGAGCAACTTCCTGCAATACGGTGTATTTTCCGGGGTGATGAAATGAATAAAATTCATCACTACTATTATCAAGTGTAAGGACAGTTGCACATAACGAATAGACGATGTGCCCTTTTCTGTTTATGGACGCCGAAAGGAATGAAAATTATAAAAGTACCAAGAAATGATACATTCTGGGCAACAGAGGAAAAACTCAGGAAGTTTTATGAGAGCCGCATGTTGCCAGAAATCATAAGTAGTAGATTCAATCGACAACAGTCGATTAAAGAACCCCCGTACGTAAAAACAAAAAGAGGAACGGCTGCGGGAACGAGGCGGAGTCCCTACCGCGGAAGACGGCCACGGGGAGGAAGAAGAGGCAACAGGGGCCGCGTTAACAATTATTTTATATCATTTTCATAATTAATCGATTAAATAAATTATCCATTAAAAAAAAATCATTGTTAGTATTGTAAGGTGGTGTCACGTGCCCCCCCCCGTTACAATCGTTGTGCTCCTCTTACCTCCCACTCCAGTATTAAAATGACCCCTAACCCTTCCCTACCCACTGGTGTCGGGCTGATGGAACCGACAGAAAGGACCCGAGAAGCGGACAACCCCGAGTGGAGCTTCGAGGCCGGTGACAGACCGCCCCAATCCCTCCCAGGAAAGGGAACAACAATGCAACAAGATGACACGTCCACCCAGCTCAAACAACAGCAGCAAAAGAGAGCCAGCTGGAACCATCTGTCGCCGAGCCCAAAGACCTCAGCCCGCAACCGTCACTGTCAAGTCTCCGTCAGCCCCATCGACCCCGATTACCGACACATCGATAAGTCGATAATCGATTTATTCCGTTGCCGGAAGGCGCCCCCCATCCTAGTCCCATCCAATCCCTAAAATTATCCCGCGACGGTCTCGTCGTTGCAGCGGCGACGACGAGCCGTCAATGAGCCTGAGGCTATCACTGTATAAAGAGTATTAGAAAGCGATAAAGAGATTTTGATTGAGCGATTTGTGAGCGGAGTTTCGAGTAGAGATTTGTGGAGCGAGCGTTGTGAAACGAGATTTGTGAGAGATTGTGTGAGGCGTTTTGGTAAGCCCTTTTTACTATTGTATGGTTCTGAGTTTCGGCAATGACCACCTTTTCTTTTCGACCCCCTATTTCAAGATCCCCTTTTATGTCAACTATTCTACGCGTAACGTAACGAACTCCGTAAGAACCCTTCCAACCCTGCGACCTCCCTTCCCCCAATACTCCTCCCAGCGTACTCCCCCGCGAAGTTGTGAGGACGTAAGAGCCCGAATCCCCTCTACTGTAATAGCCCTAATACCCCTTTCTCCCTTTTTGATTGTGATCGCCACAGCGAGTGGCTGGCGCCCAACGAACGAACGTCTATTGTGAAAAGCCCTAATTATAGAGTGCACCCACGAAAGCGGGACACAATACACTTATGGAAAAAATATGAATCTAGATCCGCGACTCCTTCCATACAAAATCTCCATTTTTCAGCATTTTTTGACATTTTTGATTTTTCACGGCTTCAGTTTTCGACCTAAAAATCTGAAAAAATTCTGTAATATGTGCCTCACAAATAGAAATGTCCCTCATTTTTTTCAGAATTTTCGAATGTCATTAAATAGGAGAAATTGACCAAAAACTTCGCGATTACATTTTCACCCGTAACTACCCTCCTAGATGAGATACAGGATTAGGTTGAAACTTGGCACAGATTGGTTTTTGTTTATCACCTATCGAATGGTTCCTAGCAAGTCGAATTTGGTTTGGGGGCACTTTTGACCATCTTATCCGGCTATACCCTTTGTTTTCTATTTTTATAATATTTATACCCTTGTTTTTATTTAATTATATTTTATTTCTGTTTAATTATAAAATTTAATCAAAAAATACAATCTATAGAGAATCTACAGTAAAAAAGTAAAATATAAGCAACTCTTATAAAACTATCGATATTTATCGATGGTGTCGACAAGGCTTTTGAAAACTAACGATAGTATCGACAAACAAATTTTTTCGATAGTTTGCATGCCTACGCTGCCAGTGTTTTTGTTTCGTGCGGAGCGTGGTGGAGGAATAGCCCATGGCCCCAGTGCATGGCCCGAGTTGCCATCTACTTCTTTCTAAGACGTTTTCGCGATATCAGCGAAGACACATCGAAAGGATACGCATAAAGCCAAATTTGTATAAATATTTCTTACCATTTGTGCAAAAAATAAGCACAAATGGGAAATAAAAAAGGTACAAATAAGAGGTTTCCGGGTAGGAGAAAGTTCTCCCTCAAAAGAGCTTATAGAAAACTGTAAGTGCTTACAATTTATACATTTCAGTGACTTGTGTGAATCGTCCTACAATTATTTATAATCTTATTCATTCTACTTTTCAGGCGACAGGAAGAATGGCAATCGTCGACATCGACGATTCCACCAACTACAGTTTTCAAAGAGAGAAATTCTCTCCCGGGAAAACTTATAAACAATGTAAAGGAGGTCGGTCAGTCATATATGTCTGGCCACCAACTAATTCGTAAATATAATAATAAAAACGTCCTTACGGAAAATAAAGATGTAGGTTGCTTTTCACAATCAAAAAACGTCCTTGGCTTAAACGACGAAACTGTCGTTGTACAATGCGAATCTACAAGTGTAAGACCTACTGCACAAAACGTCCTGCACGATGGCGAGTACAATCTCGTCGTAGACATCAGACACGTAGATATGGGACGTATTTTGGTGTTACGTTCCGAACAGAAATTTTTACACATTCACCTTGTGCGCCCCCCCCCCCCCCCAGGAACCGAGAAGCAAATTATATCCCCATTATGTCGGGCCATACGAAATAATAGACGTAACCTATTTAAACAATGTTGTCTTAAAAGCAGAGAATAATAAAATCATCACTAAACATCAAGATAAACTCAAAATCGCTATTGCTGTTCATCGGGTTGGCGATGAATTTGGACGCATCAGATGACGTTGGAATAACGACATTTGAACAGAACACGGGATTGTACTTTAAAAAATTACCACCTCTGAAGATCTGCCATATCCAATGGCGTTTGGTTACTTCAATAGAAATCAAAAACTATCTTCGACACCGCCCACAGCTGGACGAACACCTGCAGCAGATTGAAATGATTTACAAGAATCATAACTTCACCAATTGCCCAAGCCAACTGTATGGACAGCAATTGCGGGACAAGCGGGCGCAGACAGACAGATACAGCGATCTCTTGAAGGCTTTTACGGGAGACATCCCCAAGGAACAATACCACAGGATTAGAATCAGAAGAAGCGCTCCTCTTTCCTTCATTGGAACAATTAGCAAGGTACAATACTTTTTGGGACCGTCACAGAAGACGATGCTCACTATTACAACCAAGAATTGGATAAATTATACACCGATCAAGGACAGATGGCCGAAATAATAGCAAATCAAACTTACATCATGCGTTCTGAATTCGACAACCTCCATGCACAACTCCTAAATACAACGTTAGAAACTCACTTTATAATGAATGAGGTTATCACTCTGGGGACAGAATTACATAAAACTCAGACTGAAATCAAAGGAATGGAGATCAGGAACCTCTTGTTAGGATGGACTGACCAACTGGACAAAGCCATTCAGGAATATCACTCAAGCCTGATCATCATCATAAACGCTATTCTTTTTGCTAAACAAGGGACTCTTCATCCGGCAATTTTGTCGCCACAACAGCCACTAGATGCAGCCAGGAAAATAACGGATTCTACCACTTATGAATTTCCCCTGACACCTAGAGAAATACTTTCGGAACAATTCAGCGGAATTGCGAAATTTCATGTAACGTATACCAAAGGAAGAATACTATTTGAACTCATCGTTCTTCTTGTTACGTCCGGGTTAATTTTTCATAACCCGACCTTGCGTTTCCCGTCTTGTGCGCTGCACTTGGAAATACTTCCCCTACGAGAGGCGCAAGGAAGGGCGTTTTTCTTGATTTTTTCCCATTTTCGTATCTTGTTCGCGCTCCCGCTAACTTGTGTCTCTTCGTTGAGTGCGCTGCACTTGAAAATATTCCACACGAGGAGCACAAAGAAAGGGGTTTGAGATTAAAATAATAATTCTTCTTTTTCTTTTCTCTCATTAGCTTCAATAGTTCAACCGTTAGTATACCAAGTTTGTGTACCTCGCCAGTGCGTAGCACTTGGAAATAATCCCAGGCGGGGCACACAAAGGAGGCTATATTTAGCTCTTTCAAATAATACAAAGTCAACCTTTCCTTGGGATGATTGCCTAGTCGAAACTGCGTAGTTCGAAAACTTAGAAAGTCGAAACCGTTAAGGGAGAGGTATCATAAACATCCTTCGCCGCGCGGTTAAGCAATGCGACGCACTTGGAAATTTCCCAGCTAACCACGCCGTACAAAGAAAACTCTTGTTCTACCCTGCTAGCGAGATACCTCTCCTACCTGCGAAGCATGCGTCAGCCGACCCTTCCACGAGGAATGAATGCAATTAAAATCGAAAGCAATTAGAATGAAACGGAATGAAACTGTTGTATGACTATGGAATGCGAAGGTTTGCGTGACAACCACTGACGTTTGAAATTGTCGACCGACGTTCAAGAACGTTCGAGGCGAAGGTCGACCAAGGCAATAAACATCGACAACGAACTACAGTTAAACGTTAAACGTAGAACGTTTAGAAAATACGAAAATCGTTAAAACAGATGTACGCGGAACTAATGACAATTAAATGCAGTAACGAATTTGCATACACCCGCGATTTGATAATAATTACAAATGTCGATTGCCTTTTTCCGTAAACCGCCGAAACACGAACAAGATCGGAATAACTTCACGTTATTCATTATTAGTTATTCAATATAGTAAGTCAAACATCGATTAAAAGGGCCAGATGTTCTTCGTTACCGAAATATCAATTATAAATATCATTTATAAAAGCCTCTCTGATTAGTAAGTTCAAACAAATAAAGTCGTAATAGATCTCGAATATTCCAGAAGTATAGAAATTGCGACGCACTAAATTCACGAAGCGTTAGGGAGGTAAAAAGAGAAAGATAGCCTACGAAAGACAGAGTCGGAAGGAAGGTCAAGAAGGGATGAGAACTCGGGAAACGCGCCTAGACAAAACCAATACGCGCGGGCTTTCCCCTTCAACACGTACCCTGATTTGCCAAATGATGTCCCCACTTTGGGCTCTTGATCGCGGGTCGAACCCTGAGATACGATCGCTTGACTGAGGCAAATCACTCTTCGTCGAAAAATCGTGAGGTACGTGACGGGGAGCCCGTGTTCGCGTTAAGCAATAGTTGTCGTGTGAAAATCGTTGTAATTAGCTGACCGGTAAAGTCCTTGTAAAAGGCAGAGTGCCGGGAGATTGCGGTCCTCGTTTTCCACGTAAAAGACTCTTACGAATACGTTAAATTTCACACTTTTCAATTTCTATCCTTTTCTCTTCCAATTTTAAATCGCCGTTATCTAATACTTTGTTCCTTTTCCGCGTCGCGTCGTTTTTGAAATTAGTTATCGTTTCCGTAACCGTAACACCGTCGAAAGGCCGATCGCGAACGTGTAGTGCGTGTGACAAAGTTCTCATCTTTTCTTCGCCTTCCAGACTTCCAGACAACCAAGCAACTAGCGATCAACAGACAATTTGTATTATCGTATATTAATTTACATCGAGCTTGGTAAGTTATCTATTTCATTTCGTCCAATACGACGAATCTGGAATTTAGTGAGGCAAAACGGGCGATCTTGAAACCGCGTGTCCTGGAAGTTTCCTCCAAGGTCGTTCTGTTCAACATCGAATTAAGATATCGAAGACATTTCGCAATTTTTAACAATAATTCCGTTTGCGATAACGAGAGGCGGCCCATGAAACCGTTGGTTTTTGAAGTTTTTCCTCTTGGAACCGTTTCCTCTCACCGCTTATTAATTGCTCATCGAAATCGCCGCTCGAATCATCCTAAAATTCTGTTTTACGATCCAATAGATTTCAATATAACCTAATTTCGCCTATCTGGTTAATATATATATCTAGATTGCATTTTTCTGTATTTCCAACAGCTCGAACTCTTTGTAAACCAATTCATTTACTGTTATGTTTTTTCTTTTTTGAAATTATATTTCTTTTTGTTACACATAACTAGTTTCAGATTCATTTTTAGTTTAACACACTTCCGTCCTAACATTCACGCTAACCATCTAGCATAAATTCGCAAGAGGGGCCCGTATGGGACCAGAGCATTGACGAACTCAATCAATAAATTCAGAATCTTATTATAAAAATTAAACGATTCTTTTTAATTGTTCCGATCGTTATCGACCTAACATCGTCGAGCGCGATTGGGACTGGTGGCAGCGATAATACCGTTCTCAACCGCGTATTAATCATCCAAAGGAAAAGAGATAATAATATAACTAAACACTTAAATCTAATTAATTTCCTTTTTCTTTTTATATTTTGTACGTCGCGCGCCGTATCACGCTCGCGACGCAACACTCTACTGGATACTACAGTTTACGACCTGTATAAAGTACATTCGAGCCCAATAACCCAGGTAAAGGGTACAACAACGCTAACTGTTTTTATCAAACCTAGAACCCCATACCTCGCCGTGGCTATGAACGGCATAACATATGTCACTCCCGACGAGGAATACATCCGGCAATGCTACAAACTCCACGGACACTACATCTGTCAAGCTACGATTCCAATAGCTTATCTGAGGAATAAATCAACCTGCGAGACGGAGCTCTTGAGCCAGATAACCATGGACAGCTGAAACATGTGCGACGTCCGCCTGACGCCGATCCTCAAGGACCTTTGGCAACCACTATTATATAAAGCCGGGTATCCACCAGTATCAAACGCCCGTATCGTATCACCGTTCCGAACCCTTTTGAATAGGCAGACGTTGCCTCGTTGCATGCCACGGCGTGCTACGGCTCGGACAATAGTTCTTCGTGTCTTGAAATAAACTCCTATAGGCGAGAAGTTTCGATTTGCTGCATGCTGTTTCTTTAGTGTAATTATCCAAACCATATCGTGTTTGGTATCATTTTAATCAGAAAAACGTCACAAATATCTTGGTAACAGTTTTTTAAGAAAAAAATGAAAAATAACAAAGTTCAGTCGTTGCATTAGTATTATCTCACTGATGTATCCAATTCCAAATCATATTATCTCGTGCCTCAAGTGTCATGTTTCCACTTGACATAGCATTTCGGGCCTTCGCCTGGGTATGTTGTTTTTACGTTTCAAGTGGTTTCCGAACCAATCCTTTGAACGACAAGAAACCGACAATTTTCGGATCGGCCCGTTCCTTCGCCTCCGTACCACAGACCAATAGAACTTTCGATACTCGGCAACGGAAAAATCTCTGGAAAATTAACATTGTCCTTTTTCAATAATCACACAGGTGATTATTAACATTGCTCTTTTATGTATAGCGTAGCACCGAAGATAATTGATCTGTTTAAATATATTTAGACGATAAAATTTGTCTAAATTAAATTAGATTAAATTCAAAAATAATTTCATCGCTTTTGAAATGAATCCAATAATACCGCAAAATTTCAAATAAATTGAAATTACTATGTCAAGTGCCAACGCATGAACCTTTCCTTCGATGCAACAGCAAAGAATCGACAAATTTCTCGGATGGATCCGTTGCCTCCGTTCCTTTGGAACGCCACGCAGCAAAACGAAACTCCTCGCCTGTAGTGGCCCAGTCCTATTGCCTAACCGTTTATATCAAGAAACGAAGAAATGTTATCCGCGCCGCAGCATGCCGTTGCATGCAACGAGGCAACGTCTGCCTATTCAAAAGGGTTCGGAACGGTGATACGATACGGGCGTTTGATACTGGTGGATACCCGGCTTAAGCAAGCTTGGTTGTTCTATGTGAAGGAAGGAAAAAAGATATACTGGATTTAACTACTGTAGGGACCGGTCAGCTGGTTCACAATACATTCAGCGAACAGGAATCTTGAAATTAAAGCCAGGCTGTACTGCAATAACGGATTCAACGAGAATTCGGGCATTGGATACAATCGAATCAACAGAAGAATTCACTTACGCACCGACAATATCTTTAAATATAACAAGAATTTTGCCGGATTTTGGTGATCACCACGTGGACGCCATCAAGCAGTTAACCAAATCAAACATTTCACAAGCACAACCTACCAACAATTGGCCAAAAAACGAGGCAACCACTTCGCTAATGCAGCTAGAAGAAAAGGCACGGACTCTTGCAGAACACCACAAAACCAGGAACCAGATACGCGTAGGAACTTACGTGGGTGGGAGTGTCGCAATCTTACTAATCATTATTGCTGTACTTTGTTTAATCCTGTTATATCTCAAGTTCAAATACCAAGCTTGCCCTGCTCCTGAAGGAATGGAGAATAGTTACCTAAGAAACAGAAGTTTAGAGGATACAGATGCAACCACAATCAATATGCAGCCGCCGAGAGCTCCTTCGGTGGTTGTCCAAAACATAAACAAGCCTATTGCACGAATGTCCACCACCATAATATAAACAGGACTTAGGTATAAAAAGAGCGAAGACAACTCCACTCTTCCATAACGTAAAAGTCCAGCATGGAATCGAGATACCAGCAATCGGAGCAGGGTGAAGGCCAAAGGACGATCGCAATGCAAACCGGAAAAATGGGTAGTTGGCTCAAGGAGTACCGCACCGGGTCCATTATAAGGTCACGGGGACCTTTCCAGCCAGGCAGCGGCAAGTTCAACCTTAGACGTGCCAGCCAGACACGAGATCCAAAGGCAATAGACCAGGGAACCTCAATGGCATCACAACGGGGAAAGGAAAACCAACAACCTGCGCTGTCCTACATCTGGGAGAATGGGTTGCGCCTGGCCCAGATCACCGATGACAACGTCGCAACCTGGACGCCGGGTGATAGCCTGAGGAAAAGCAGGAAACTGCGCCCAGGCACCCCTCCACCAACATGGGATCAGCCACTCCAAGGACCAGTATCTAACCAGACGACCCGCAACCCTTTAGACGATCGATCAACCAGCAACGGTGGCCATCAACCAAAGACTCCCTAAGCTAAGTCCCCACATATACACAATTACATACACGCACACCACACATCGCAATAGTTCAGTTCAAAAATAATAGAATCATTTGGCAATTTGGTGCACTCATCCGACTCCGAATGGTGAAAGCATCGTAACAAACGATGTTTCATCTTAGAGGGGAGATGTTACGTATCCGTCTCGGAAATTTCCTTATAGGGTGTCACAAACCCTTCTCAAAAATTTCCTTATATGGAATCGGATGTGTGCACCCGACACCAGCCGTCTTCTAGAAAATTTGAGACCAACGCAAAGCAAGGGCGCGGTCCTACGGGTCACGTAGAGTCAGTCCCCACCACTCTTTTTACTCTAATTTTTGAGTATAAAAAGGGTAGCGACAAGGGCACCTCGGGGTCTAGTTGAAGTCTAGAATCAGTTCGATACACGTCAGTACGTTCTTTTACGGATAAACTCTGCAACGAGGAAACTCTGCGAGATCGGGTATTCAAGTCCCTTTCAAGCACTCACAGTAACTATACAGTACGTTGTCTGCTGTTAAGCATTATTCTACTCGTTGTAGTCCGCTCCCGTTTGCTCGCGTTCGTGAAAACCGAGAAGGATTAGATTCTTGCTTTGCGGAATCGAAACTAAACTTTATTTATTCAATTCATTTAAAAACTTGCAACCTAGAGTTTAATTCATTGAATACCGCGACAATTACACACAACAATTGTAAGGTCCCGGAATAGAGAATAAACTCATATTAGTTTAACTAACATACTATTGTTCAATTTTATTTACTATCCAGAAACCCACTAAGATGTACCTTTACCGCTCGAGGTACATCAATCAAGTACCGAGACCTAATACTAACATTTCCTGCGGCTCCCTACGTTAGCCATACGTAGGTTCGTCCGCATATCACTCTGCTGAGACTCCCTACGTTAGCCATACGTAGGTTCGTCCTCCACTCTTCACCTTTCCTGTGGCTCCCTACGTTAGCCATACGTAGGTTTGTCTCCACGTCTACTTCCTCAGGCTCCCAGTGTTAATAACAACAATGGTCAAGCCATTAACAATTACCATAACCGAAATTAAGCCCCGGCTACGCAGCCGCCCCCTCCGGCTCGTAATAGTATTAAGTATCGCCGGATGTAAACTTCGTGTGGTACGATAATCCTGACCACTCTGGAACGTTCCTTATTGGTACCGCGAAGATGATCGAAATTCCTTATACATACATTATAATAATCCGAATTTTCTACTAATTCACTAAACACTGTAATATTGTATTTCCTCCACGCCGGTCAGTCCAAGTTGCGAATTTAAATTTTTATTTAGCATTCGTTCAAATTCAGTAATCTGTAATAATTTTGAAAAGCATGTTTCGTTCCTATAACGTTAAGATCAAAACAATTTTGTAAAATTTATTATATTTTAATGAATAACGAAATCTTTAGTATGACAGGAAGAGTAAAGGAATATACGCGAATTAGAAAGAGAAAGATTAAAACAGAGAGAGGAACGCACATATCCCTGCTGCACCACCGATAAGCAAATCCCGCCTCCTTACGCATCGACACCGCCGCCTAATTCGTTAGGCGCACAACAACGCAATGTAAACAATTTCGGACGAGGCCCGCTCTGGTCTTCTCCGAGAGGTGCAGATTGCGACACTCTTCGACGTACAATCGCGAGCAGCGTGTCGGCGGGTCCGCGGAGCAATATTGAGACGAGTTTTGTACTTAGCTTTAAAAGTGACAAGTGAGGCAAAAGACTCAACTTCGCGTATAAAAATTCTTAATTCGATTTATTTTACTTTTAATTATTCTATATTGTTTTATTTAAAATTTTATTTTTTTATTTTTATTGTTGTAGTAAAACATTAATAATAACGTAGATTTAAATTTGGAATAGTCCGAGTGTTAAAACTTCGAACGGTGCAATACTTCAAGGTGTGTGCGTTCTACTCTCCTTCCTCCAGAAATCTGACGACAAGAAAATAGCAGCAATAAAATTTGGATCATTATATGGAATTTTTCACCATAATCCGGTGAGTCGTTTCCATTACTCTTCCGGTCGTTTTATGAATATTTTATCATGGAATTTCCAGTAGTCAAAATTGACGTAGTCAATTTTGATTGTAAGAGTCTTCTTCAATTGGAAATTCCTAATTCTAAATTGTATTTCATCACATGTATTTGTCTATTGCCGGCCAACAATTGTGTGTGTTACGCCCCGGCGGAAAATTTGAAATTTATCCGCCTTGCGTCCCTTATCAAGCCTTTCGGGGTTCCGAGGATTTCTCATGTGTCGCAATCGTTTAATGGAGGGGGTTTCGTCTCCCCGGACGCCTTGAGTTCGGGCCGGGGAGCGATAGGTAGCTGCGAGAGGAACCGTGCTCTCGCAAACGCTCGCCCGGCCTGCGGCTCGAATATATACAACTTTCGAACCGCGGTATGATAGGTGTCTGGGGCAGGGGTCGTCTGTTGTCAGCCCCACTGACGAGTCTAACAGACGATCCCGAGACGAAACGCCGTTTGTTTTCTTTCGACTGCTTCTCATGTAAGGGTCGTGAGGTAGGTGTTTCACTTTTCCGCCAATCTTTTCATTCCTCCTCTACCTTGTACATACTTGTCAAGCCTTTCGAGGTTCCGAGGATTTCTCATGCAGGGGTGTACAAGGAAGAGTTTGAGTTTAATTCTTTTCTATTTTTGACTTCTCCTATTGCTTTCTCTTCTTTATTCTACTCTACCCTGGAATCGTGTATGTTGTCAAGCCCTTGGGTTCCGAGAATTTCTCATGCGAGGTACACGAGGAAAGGTCATTTCTGTTTCCTTCTTTACAATAGTTTACGTGACCCCCCTTGAAATTATCGTCGCCAACCATAGAAATACAATACAGTTTAATATCGGGTAACGCGCAAAAACTCGCGCTAGCTCGTAAGAGAGAGAGAGAGCCGTCAGCATAACATCAGCGCTACGCAGTTATCCAGTGCTTCGCATTCCGGGAATTTCCCTTGGTAACTGCGTAGAAACGGGAAAACCGTAATAACTTCTTTGTTAAGGAAACTCTTTCCCTCTCATTTGCACAAAGCGTCAGCCGGTCCAACCAGGATCATTATTACCTGATCGAATGATAGTGTGAAAAGAATGGATGGATGAATATGAATTTAAACGATGAAACTAAAATAAATGAGAACCCTTACCAAGTCTAACGTCGCGAACGTTCGACCGCCGTTCGAAAATCAAGGGTCGTTTAAAGCAATAAATACTATTGTATTCGAAATTCTAAGAACTGCCTAGCGACAACGGCGAATTTTGAACAAAGAACGTTCTTGTAGAAATGTCTAAATTCATCGCTGTCGATTCCACAGAGATAATTATGCGAAAGATTGTAAATGAATGCATAATCGGCATTGCGACTATCGTAAATGCATCGTCCGCTTTTACGCTAAACGATCTTTGTTATTAATCAGGAGAGTAAATAATTCTGATCCTGTTAAGGGAAATATACGGATGACGGCTTCATCTGTTAATTTATACATTTTAATTCAGTTTTGTATTCTAATCAAATCCATAGCATTCATTTAATAATAATAGTTCATTATTTTGACAATCAAGCTAAATCAATAGCCGCAATGAGAAATTATACATTTAAAGGAAATACTGCGTAGTTTCTAGAAAACCGTTGAAACTATCATGGCGACGAAGTAGAAAGAAAAGGAACACCAAAGAAAGGGGATGAAGGATCTTCGTCTAGCTCGCGCGTCTTAGCCAATCACCGGGCACGCGACAATACCGAGCACGTGCCACGATTCGTCAAACCGTCCCCTCCAAGGACGATGATCGCGCGACGGGCCCTTCGACCATCGATCTCGCGCAAGATTTGGCACTCTTGATCGATCAATCGTCGAGGTACGTGATCTTGAGCCCGTGTGTCCGAGAGACAGAGTTATTCGGAAGTTCGCGATATTTTCTCTGCGGTAAAGTCCTCCGCGTAGCGAGGCAGAGTGCCGTGCGAGTTAAAATAATCAGAATTCTGAATAAGGACTTATAGACGCGCACGTTAAATTTTCCTTCTACCTAAATTTTCCATCTTTTCTTTCTCATTTTAAATCGTTTGCTCGCGTAGAAATCGTATTAACTTCAATTCGCGTAATTCTATATCTTATTTACTCTTTTCCGTTCGTAATCGTTTGTCTCTCGTCGACGTGCTCGTCCGTCTAATTCATTTTCCGTCGCGACAAGTGCAGTGATCGATATCTTACCGTTCTTTGGTGTTCCAGAATATCCAGCGAATACGAGAAATCTACAAGCGAATATATATTATCTTGTAATAATTATACAGCGTTTCGGTAAGTCGATTCTGTTACCATTTTTGAACACGACGACTATTAATTGGCAAAACGGGCGATCTGACCAGCCCTTCGGGGTTCCGAGAATCCTCCGGTCAGATCGTTCCATCGTTTGAGGTATCGATAAAAACGTTCAATTATTATCGTGTTACGATTCCGTTTTTCATAATTTCTTTCTTATTATATCAAAGGGGCACCTTAGTCCTGCCCTTTCAAGGGTGCCGAGAGTATCTCAGGCTGGGGTGTACCCACACGGCGGAAATACGCCAAATTTCGAGTTAATACAGAGGAAAACGGGGTCGCAACGATCATTTTTCCCGCGATCGTTATAAAATCGTAAACCTTCAAGTGTAATCTCAGAGCGTGCATATCATTATATTTTTGTTATTTTTATCAATCATCTTTACCCTTGTTAACCAAATCGTATAAACTGGTATTTTTCAATAACGAGTTTCAAAATTAACACATCTTCAATTTTTGGCTTTCCATATTCTGTTAATTCTTGATTATTAATTCTGTTAATTTCATATTCTGTATTCTTATTCGTAATTAAATCAGTTTTACCAGTTAAACAGCATCAAATTTATTTCAAACACACCACATACACTTTTCAGCCAAACACGCCTACCATCATATACAGATTCAAGGACGGACCCGTACGGGACCTAAAGCGCTGAACGAACTCAAACGAAAGATTAAAGGGGTTCAATTCTAAATTTTAACATCTTAATAATTGTCTTTCGTCTTTTAATTGTCGAGAGCGTTTACCCGCTCGAGACTGGTGGCAGCAATACCAACCATCGCGCCAAAATAGGGAAGATAAGAATAGGGAATTGCCTTTCAATCATCAAATTGAAACAGCAACCACCCTACATCTTTATTAAACATATATTTTTCCTTTTACGTTGCGCCGTCGCACGCGCAACGTAACACGATTGTTATCGACCTAACATCGTCGAGCGCGATTGGGACTGGTGGCAGCGACAATACCGTTCTTAACCGCGTATTAATCACCCAGAAAGTAAAAGAAATAATAATATTAATTAACAAAATAATTAATTTCTTTTCTTTTTATATTTTTGTACGTCGCGCGCCGTATCACGCTCGCGACGTAACACATCCAAGTTTACTAACGAGAAAAAGAGAAGGCGAATATTATACGCTGTATCGTCATCTAATGAAAGATGAAGAAAAATTTATTAAGTACTTCAGAATGGATTTTCGTACATTTGAAATGGTACTTACGAAAATTGAGAAGAAAATTTGGAAGAAAAATACCACGTTTCGAGAAGCTATTTCTCCGAGACAAAAATTAATGGTATGTCTAAGGTGAGTAATTGTTTTTATTATATTATAAATTATTTTTTATATTTTATATTATAAAAAATTGTTTTTATTATAAACTATATGTATACATAAACTTATTGATCAAAATTGTTGAAATTATTATGAGCTGATGGAGGTGTAGACGGATAAGGTACTGTTGACGGTGGTGGTGCACTGAAATGGGAGGTATGTGGTTGGTATGGAGGGGAGGAAAAGGGTGGAGAAGGGGAATTGTATAAATATTTCTCTTCTATTTCACCAATTAAATTAAAAACTCTATTTTTGACAATAAGTTGATCTCTTGGCGAAAAATTTTTTACTGTGGTAGACATTAATGAAAAAAAGGTGTCAATCGAATGATTTTCCTTCGGTTCACTTTCCTTTTCTTGTAATAAATATTTCATAAGTGTGGATGAGGCGCTCTCCTCTTCTGAAGTACCCTCGGCTATTTTTTTTTTTTTGGAACTCCTGGTGTTAGTTCGCTATCGTCTATAGACTCTTCTATATTTTGTATATCTTCGTTTATCGACGACAGTCTTGGCCGTTCCACATTAATGTATGTTGTCAAAAACTCCATATGATCGGCAAATCGCCACTTCGTTATTTTGGCCGCAGCTTGTCCGCTTTTAGTTTTCAGTCTTGCTAAATATTTTCGGTACTGTCCCCGCAAACACTCCCAGCGAGTCTTTGCACCTGTAATTGAGGAAATAATACATTTAATAAATAAAATCAAATCAAATTGGATATTAATTTTATTGACCGTTTTGTATTTTCAGATGTTTAGCTACTGGAGATTCCTATCAAACGATTGCTTTTAGCTATCGTCTTGGTCATTCAACCGTACGAAGTATTTGTCTTGAAGTTTGTAGAGCAATTAATGAAATATTATTAGCTGAATATATTCCAACTCCAAGTAAAGAGAAATGGTTAGAAACAGCTAATGAAATGTGGACTATGTGGAATTTTCCAAATTGTCTAGGAGCCCTAGATGGCAAACATGTGACAATTCAGGCGCCTGCAAATAGTGGATCACTATATTTTAATTATAAGAAATCGTTTTCAATAGTGCTTTTGGCATTGGTAGATGCCAATTGTAAATTTATTGCTGTGGATGTAGCGTCGTATGGCAAAAATAGTGATGGTGGCATTTTCGCGAATTCTGCTTTTAGCAAAAGTTTAGAAAGTGGCAAATTGAATGTTCCTGACGATTCTCCACTGCCAGAAACAAACACAGTTGCACCCTACGTAATATTGGGAGATGAGGCATCCCATTAAAAAAATATTTAATGCGGCCGTATCCAGGTACACAAAGTACCGAAGAAAATGAAAAAAGAATATTTAATTACCGACTATGTAGGGGAAGGAGGTTAGTGGAATGTGCATTCGGAATATTGTCGCAAACATTTAAAATATATTCTCGAAGAATGATAGTTGAATCCCAAAATGCTGCCACAATTATTTTAGCAACGTGCATTCTTCATAATATCATTAGAAATAGCCGAGGTATAAACTGCGAACAAAATTTAGAATATACTGAAACAACTAATGTAAATAACCTACGGAGACAAGGTGGAAATGCACAGAATGAAGCGTTTTGAACGAAGGAAATTTTTAAAAACTTTTTTAATTCACCTGAAGGCTCAGTGCGGTGGCAACAGGACAAAATAATGTAATGTAATGAGTATTACTAATAAGTATTTTCAAAATGTTTATAAAGATATATTTATATTGAATTTGTCACTTTACTTACCAGACTGACCTATCGTTTTCCCAATTTCGTTCCACGCTTGTTTTTTAAAATGAGCGTCACTATACTGACTTGTTTGTAAATCATATAGACCCGGTTTGCTCTTCATTAATTCAATTAACATTTCATCTGAAAATTACACATTAAAAATACATTTTTAATTCAAATAACGATGTATTAAAATAAAACAAATTTCACAGTAATAACTATGTACGTATGTAATTACGTTTTTCAAAACTCCATGACTTATCGGATTCCATAACGCACTTTTCCACAACACTTTTCGTTTAACGATGACTGGATGTTCGATGTATTAAAATTGATCTGTGTCTTTTCGCTGTCGTGCCGTTGAATTTATTGTGTAGTTTACAGATATCGTGAATGCTGATTCGTTGTTAGAAAAAGGAGGGGGTACCGTCGAAAATTAATGGGGTTGAAACTATTTTCTATAAGTAGAGTCTTCATTCCTTCCCAACGGTCATACGACGTTACCGCCCGTACCCTTGAGTAACCCACGCAAGGGTATGAAGGATCCTATTAATGACCGTAGCAAGTACAGGGTAATCCTCTCGCTACGCTACCCAAAGCAAGTGCCGCCTGAATAGAATGTGGTAGTCTACATCCTATTTCTGTCATCGCATACATGACCGTCGAGGCTCCAGCGGCGAGGACGGTTGTGTGCGTGGAAATCTGTGTTCTGAGCAGGCGAGACCCATTTAAACGTTGCGGAAAACAGAATATTTTCTGAATGGTTACGCTGTACGAGTAAATTGAAATGATGTACGAGTTTGTTACTTCCTCGCACATCTGGATAAAAATAGAAGCTCCGTGTAGGCACTGGAGGGTAACTTTTTACCTGCAAGGGACCGGTTGAACGGTGGTGGTTATTTGTCTAATGAATTCATACTTTCTCTTTTATTGCCTAAGTGCATTTCGTTGGTCAAATTTTTGTCCCAAGAATCAGTCGTGTTAAAGCGTTCGTAGTGCGATTTTGAAGCGAGCCAAAGCGATTCTTCGTTTTAAAAACATGTATACAATTGAACAGCGCGTGTTTATAATTCGTACATATTACAGTATGCAATCGATAACGGTGTGCCAAAAACAATTTGAAAACACTTATGGTGGAATAATGCTATCGAAAATATGTATATTACGATTAGTTGATAAGTTTGAAACCACTGGAAGTATCCATAACCAGCATGGAGGAGGTCGCAATATGCCAACAGAAACTGTGGAGACGGTGAAAACGCAATTATTGCAGGCTCCATCCACCTCATTGAGACGATTATCTCAGGAATTGAACATGCCGTATACAAGTTGTCAACGAGCGGCAAAAAAGGCACATTTATACCCCTATCGGATCTCTGCGGTTCAGGAATTACAGCCCCACGATTATCAAAAACGTATGGAATTCTGCAACTGGTTTGGAAATTTTATTAAAGAACGACAAGATATCCTAGATATTACTTGGTTTACTGACGAAGCATGGTTTCATCTAAGCGGATATATGAATTCGCAAAACACACGAAGGTGGGCAACTGAAAATCCGCACGAAACATTTGAAGCACCTCTAGATTCTGAAAAGATAGGAGTGTGGTGTGGTATTTCGAGAAGACGAATTATTGGCCCCATATTTTTTAATTCAACCGTCAATTCACATGTATACATAAATTGCATTTTTGAAGAGTTTGTAAATGAATTAACGGACGACGAATTGGCAGAAGGATACTTCCAACAAGATGGAGCAACATGCTATACCTCTGACGCTTCAATGAGGGAAATCGAAAGTTATTTCGATAACAGAATTATTTCTAAAAATCTGTGGCCTCCTAGATCACCAGATTTAACCCCACCAGATTTTTTCTTGTGCGGTTTCCTTAAAGGACGCGTCTACCGGAATAAACCACAGACAATAGAACAATTAAAATGGAATATAAAACAGGAGATACAAAATATTAGCGAAGATACGCTGATTTTAGTGTTCGATAATTTGAAAAAACGCATTCAGAAATGTTTGGACGCTGGAGGGGACCATTTCCAACATTTGATGTAAAAATAAAAAGGTAAATATATACAACTTTACTCTTTTCCGCAACGTTTAAATGGGTCTCGTCTGCTCAGAACACAGATTTCCACGCACACAACCGTCCTCGCCGCAGGGGCCTCGACGGTCATGTATGCGATAACAGAAATAGGATGTAGACTACCACATTCTATTCAGGTGGCACTTGCTTTGGGTAGCGTAGCGAGAGGATCACCCTGTACTATCTATAGTCACTGTATAGTATTTTTCACGAGAGAGTACTAGTACGGATGAACGAATTTTGGTCTCGTCTGCGCATGTTGGCTCTGATTGGTTCTGCCACGCTCCGCTACCAAGGTAACGCGCAAGCGCCGTACGGCTGTATGTCGTGAGCCACGCTGGACAGGCTGTATATCGGGTAATCAGAAATTTGTGAATTATGATTTTTGTTCAGCGCAAAGTATTCTTTTGTGTAATAAAATGTTTTTTAGCAATTTTATTATTGTCTAAGATTTCTTTTCAAATCCATTCCTTTAAGATGGTAGATACGGGTAATGCAGCGAGGTGACATTACCGGCAAAAATGGGCCTCCTATTAAGGGGTTTCCGGGAATCGGTTATTTGTTCTTATATGAGAAGATCTTAAGTTGAACAACCAGAATGGAAAATAAGGCACCATTCTTTTTTACATTGAATTTTGCACAGGCTCGTTACGTCTCGCGCCTGGTGTATGTGGTGCTGCCAAACACCAAGTGTGGAAGGATCCATCATACGTCAGGCGCATAAGGTTCTTTGTCATTTCCTTATTTTCCGTCTTACGAAGATAAAAAAGTGGGCAAATATATATAAACAAAACATGTCTCCAGCCCCCAGCAGTTAGTAATCCTACTCATAAACATCCTGTTTATCCGAAAAAAATCTATTTTCAAAATTTCTATTAATTCGGGACATGGACGTTTTCGAAAGTTCTGCCTAAATTTATTTTTTATTTTCGTTTTTTGTTTTATTTTTTACGAATAATTATTACAATGGTCGAATTATGTTTTTGCAATAATGTAAATTCCACGCTAGTTTTCTTTTTTTCTTTTCGATCCATTGTGAGGTCTAATAAGTGAAATGTAATATTAGTAACTTAAAGTCTGTTGTAAGTATTTAGGAAAATACTACGGAGCTGTATAAAATAAAAGAATACAAAAGGTAGGTACATAAAAATACAATATAATCATTGGATAATTACGATGACATATATATTTTCCTTATATGTTACAAGTAAACCTACGTCACATCCGTCTTAAGCCGGGTATCCACCGGTATCAAACGCCCGTATCGTATCACCGTTCCGAACCCTTTTGAATAGGCAGACGTTGCCTCGTTGCATGCCACGGCGTGGTACGGCTCGGCCAATAGTTCTTCGTTTCTTGAAAGAAACTCCTATAGGTGAGAAGTTTCGATTTGCTGCATGCTGTTTCTTTACTGTAGGAGTCCGTCGCTTACAATTAGTACTGTACAACTTTTATTACATCTGCAATACGAATTTCAACCAATAGAGGAAGTGGAAGTTTCTACACCGAAACCCCCACCACGATTAGGAAGTTATATATTTCTCATCAATACGGAAAAAGATCAATGTTGTTTCGACAACAGCAGTAGAAGCATTTGCTAGTTTCAACAGATTTATTCGTTTTACTAAGTTATAGCACAATGAATTTGCGAGCACAAGAGAATCACACTGTAGGAAATACTATTATAAATAAGAATTGTCCAAACCATATCGTGTTTGGTATCATTTTAATCAGAAAAACGTCACAAATATCTTGGTAACAGTTTTATAAGAAAAACATGAAACATAACAAAGTTCAGTCGTTGCATTAGTATTATCTCACTGATATATCCGATTCCAAATCATATTATCTCGTGCCTCAAGTGTCATGTTTCCACTTGACATAGCATTTCGGGCCTTCGCCTGGGTGTGTTGTTTTTACGTTTCAAGTGGTCTCCGAACCTATGCTTTGAACGGCAAGAAACCGACAATTTTCGGATCGGCCCGTTCCTTCACCTCCGTATCACAGCCCAATAGAACTTTCGATACTCGGCAACGGAAAAATCTCTGGAAAATTAACATTGCCCTTTTTCAATAATCATACAGGTGATTATTAACATTGCTCTTTTATGTACAGCGTATCACCGAAGATAATTGATCTGTTTAAATGTATTTAGACGATAAAATTTATCTAAATTAAATTAGATTAAGTGCATAAATAATTTCATCGATTTTGAAATGAATCCAATAATACTGCAAGATTTCAAACAAATTGAAACCCAAGTGACGGCACGAAACGCTATGTCAAGTGAAAACGCATGAACCTTTCCTTCGATGGAACGGCAAAAAGAATCGACAAATTTTTCGGATGGGTCCGTTGCCTCCGTTCCGTTGGAACGGCTCGCAGCAAAACGAAACTCCTCGCCTGTAGTGGCCCAGTCCTATTGCCTAACCGTTTCTATCAAGAAACGAAGAAATGTTGTCCGAGCCGCAGCACGCCGTTGCATGCAACAAGGCAACGCCTGCCTATTCATAAGGGTTCGGAACGGTGATACGATACGGGCGTTTGATACCGGTGGATACCCGGCTTTAGAGATCGGAAATGTAAGGGCGACTTTTAATTGCCTCGAAATAAGCAAGCGGTCTCTGTTTCGAAATAAGCGAAATAGTGCAAGAATGAGAGGGCATGCTATATTCTATCCTTGTTCAGAAAATAACGGCGCTGTTTTGCCGATTATTTTATGACATGTTGCCACCCGTCCTATTTCTAGAACAAAGTCAAGCCTAATAGCATACCTGCTTCTGCCTCGAAACAAGCAACAGTTCGGTGCCGAGCAAGTTAAAACCCCCTTTATTCATTTAAAGGATTTCGTTTGTATTTTGTATCTAATAAGTTATCTTATAATATAGTATTTATTATTATTGTAGTATAGTTTACATTAATTTCTTTCAGTTAAATTGTTATATTTAGATTTAGTTCGTTATAAGAAATGGAAAGACATCCCAGCATTTCGCGATCGTCAACGGTAATTGCAAGAAATGCAATGGGAAAGGTAAGCAGTAAGCTTTATATAAATACGTGCAAATAATTAAATAAATGTGTTTTCATATTTGGTGAACATTCTGTAATTCGTACTTTGCATTATCGTTTTTTAGATTGTCCATTCAGGTCAAAGACAGATGATAGTGAATCTGCACAAGGACCTGAAAAATACAAACCCGGATATGCGTTACATGGACGTTATCCGGTGTTTATGCGAAAAGACAGGAATTGGAACATCTACCATTCAGCGAACGCTGTCGCAGTACAAGGCAACGGGGACCGTCACTTCTCCTTGTAAGAAGAAAGTGCGATTGTCCACCTTAGAGAAGATGACGATGGATCAGAAAGCACTCCTTCGTTTAAAGGTCCACCAATTCTGGGAACGAAAGGAGCTTCCGACCATCAAGTCGCTGCTGGCAGTCGTAAATGCTGATGGATGTTTTCCAAAATTCAGCCGCACGACCTTGTACAGGATCCTAAAATCTTTGAATTTTAGTTACACCAGCCGAGTGAAGAATTGTGCTGTGCTGGAGCAGCCTTACATACTGAACTGGAGGGAGAAATATATTCAAACAATTCGCCAGTATAGAGAAGAAGGACGACCCATATACTATTTGGATGAGACATGGGTAAACACTGGCGATTGCCGTAAGAAAATCTGGAGGGATGTAAATGTGGTATCAGTACAAGACGCGAGGTGGCAAGGACTGTCTACTGGTGCACCAGCTCCCACAGGAAGGGGGAAAAGACTTATCGTGCTGCACATTGGGTCAGCCGATGGTTTTTTACCTGGGGGACTGCTGTGTTTTGAGTCGAAGACCAACACAGCAGATTACCACGACGAAATGAACGGAGATACGTTTTTCGAGTGGTTTTGCCGGATCGAGCCCTTATTGAAAGAAAATGCTGTGGTGGTTATGGACAATGCGCCATACCACAGCCGTAAATTAGAGATGAGACCGACATCGACGTGGAGAAAACAACAGTTAAAGGAGTGGCTTATATCAAAAGGCCATCATGTGCCTGATACTTGTACCAGGAGCACATTGCTCCAAATGGCACGCTCAGATCAATCCGAACAAAAATACGTGGTCGATGAATATGCCAGAGAGCATAATAAAACAATTTTGCGTCTGCCGCCGTACCACTGCGAATTGAACCCCATTGAGCTTGCGTGGGCATCAGTGAAGAATCACGTGAAATCCAGGAACACCGAATATAATATGCCACAAGTCAAACAACTGTTAGTGGAAGGGATTGAAGGAGTAACATCGGAGATGTGGAAAAATTTAATTCGCCACACCATCGGCATTGAGCAGAAGCTCATGGATATGGACTGCTTCTCCCAAGATACTCTGGAAATGCCTACCATTGGCAGTGATGTGGATATGTCTGATACTGATGTTAGCGACTAATATTGATACCACCCCTTCAGACATAGAAGACTTTCATTCCAATTTTGGTAAGTACGATTTTCATACAACTAATACAAAAATTGTAATCCTTCACTCCAACTTTTTTTCCGGTAATAATCTACGTTCCTGTTCACCTGCTTAAATCAATTTATATGGGATGAATGGATGCATCGAAGAGAAAGAAAAAACTTCTATTCTAAATTTTGGTAAGTACAATTTCCATATAACTAGTACAAATATTGTGATCATTCAGTCGAACTTTTTTAACAACTGAAATACTAATTACATCAATTACTTTTCTTTTTTTTGGTAATAATCTACGTTCCTGTCAACCTGCTTAAATCAATTTATATGGGATGAATGGATGCATCGAAGAGAAAGAAGAAACTTCTATTTCAAATTTTGGTGAGTACAATTTCCATATAACTAGTACAAAGATTGTGATCATTTAGTTTTTAACAACTGAAATACTAATTACTTTTCTTTTTTTTGGTAATAATCTACACTCCTGTCAACCTGCTGCAAGGAACTTACACAAGATGAATGGATATAGAGAAGAAGCCCGGAAAAAGCTTAACTCTTGGACTACGCCTTGTCATTATCATCCAATGGACTTTAATATCATAGACGAATACACATTGTACTTCCCTTTAAATAAAAATAATTAATAAATGATATGTTTATTGTATACGTATTTTCATAATATACCTCTTATATTCCTTTATTACTCCTTCATTTTTTCACATTTATTTAATTTTTGTAAATTGTATAAAAAAATTTTAATATGATACACTATTTAATTTCAATTTTGTACTGCTTATAGCTACTTACATTCAAATTCGAGTTGATTATTTTTTAAATTACTAACTTCAAACGTTTTACCCGCGACTTTTACTTATAACATTTTTACTTTGATTCTGGCTTATCGTTAGAAAGATTCATTACCTCTGCCGTTCCTATATTAGTATATTTTGTCCACCGCGTATATGGCGGAACGCAATGGAAGTAAATCATGGTGGGGTAGCGCTAGTGGTGGGGGAACTTTCTGAGCTCAGTCGAGCTGTGCGAAACACTCGTACTCTCTCGTGAAAAATACTATAGTTCGGCAAAACACGCGTCGTTGCTAACGGTACTCAATGTTGGCACGGCGCGGCGCGGCGCAGTGGTCGCCCTGCCTACTGCCTTGGCGTAAAGCTGGGTACAGACGAGTGCGCCGCGGATGCAACGCGGCATTACAAATTGTGCGGTGTTTCGTTTTTACCGCGAACACGCGCCGCGCATCGAACGAACCATAGCTGTTATGGTTAGCAATTGAATAGCTGTTATGGTAAAAGCACAAAACATCTCCAACGTTGAAAATTTGCAATTTTTTAAACACTCATTTTCTCAAAAACTCTACGACCTAGAGACAAACGGATTTCAGATTCGTATCCAGCTCGCAAAAATCTATAAGAGTTTCATAGTGGCGGTTATGAAATCATTTGACTGTTGTACAGTGTAATTTAAAATTGATACCTACAGTAAATTCTCAAAAAAAGGAACTTGAAATTTGCTTATTTTCTATATATCGCGTAAAATGCCCCCTTCACTTAATTCACTTTTGCCGACGCCAATCATTATTAAACGCAGAATGAAAATTTTCATGCAAAGATACAATGTCAAAGAAAAAAGAAACTGTATCACTCACCAGAATTCGAAGATGCTCGTGGCCTGCTGGTTGAGGGTAGTAACGTTCTCCAAGTTCGATCACTTGCAGTTTTCACATAAAGCAACCTCGACCAAAAACAATGATTCTTCGATGAAGCCTTCTTCACGAAAAACGGGCACCGAATTCTTAAGTATTTTAAGCAACTTCAGAACTTGTCTCGAGACGCGCACAAGCAGTCACAGAAAAAATCCGACAACCGAAATTAATACAATTTCAAAGTAGAATTATGAAAAGTTAGTTAGTAACACTGAATAACCAGCTAGAGGCTAAACCGCAAAACGTACGAGTTACTGTAAGTTAATTTTTCTAGACAAAACGTCGCACGAGTGAATATAATATACTAGGTCCGTACCGATCGACCACTGTATTCGGAATGATTCTCTAATGGCGACGAACGACGAAGTGTCCGTGTATGGTGGAGGGGGTTCGCCTCGGTGACACAACGTGGGGGATGATTCCGCTGTTGAACTTGTTGCCATTGTCGAGTCCTATCTTCGATTGTGTGCGAGTTTTTGCACGCGCACATGCGGTTAGCGAAGGGCAAACATGTTTAAATTTCGCGGAACAAGCGCTGTTGATGCTTTTTCTTCATCGTCTTCCTGTAATACAATGTTTAACAAATAAGGTGATATACATTACATATATTATATCACAGTAAAAATATTAAAATTTACAGTAAATGTATGCATTAAGGGGGTAGACACGGCACGTGATCTCTCCGATTCGAGACGTCGGTATTACAGCAGTTTTACGTGTAATGCTATCGCGTGAATATAGTTAAAGTAGTATGGCGACAATGCCGTGAGAATATTTACAACATATCTGTGTTCTGCTGTATCGATGGTCATAAATTAGGAGCGAAATTCAAATCATCGGAGCGTGCGTTCATCTACAATAGATAAAGCCTATATTGTTAAACATCTCAACATGGGTGATCGGGCTAGGAGAAAGTTGGAAATCTAGAGAATGAAATAGTTTCATTTCAAAACCTTCTTGAAGACTAATTTATGATGGACCGTATCAAATTCGTTTTTTTTTTTGACTAATTGTAAGTCACGTACGGTCCTTGAAAGTTATGAAGTCTTTTGGGATATATTGTCTTTTTCTGCACTCTAAGAGTGACGTCTTAATGAATTGTATAAATACGTTCTGGAAAAATCGTGTATAGAGATGCCATCAGAAGAAGCAGAAAAATCTATACGGATTAATATTTCCAATAATTGTAGACGTATAAACGAAAGATGGGAAAAAAGTGGCCGCAAACTAAAAGATTTTCGAAAGAAATTCGAATTATGGCTTCAAGCTGAAGATTTTATATTCTTCAACGGTTATTTAAAAGATGATTTTGTTGTACCATCTACGTCGAGAGAATCTACAGGAAGGCCTCAAAAACCTTTCGAGGAAGTTTCAACAAAATCCAAGAAACGAAGACTTCATGACTTAACAACAACCCACTCTGCAGAAAAACTAATGTTTGCTACAGAAATGCAATGACTACAGATACAAGAAGACTAAACATGCCTATGTTACCGATGGGGCGTCATTATTGGAGTACCCGGTACCCCAAGGTGAAGTTGGGTTTCCACAGTTGGTATAACAGTTGTATCTGTTTTATCAATTCTTCTCGTACCATACCTCGCTGGAGCATGCATGGCACAACTACCTTATCGACTACACCAAAGTGAAGAAACGTATACATGTATAGTACGTTTGCAGTGTTGCCACATCTGTTTCCATATGCATGGCAATTGGTGTTCGCACTTTACACAATCATATATCTGCTTTCATCCGTGTACGCTGCCGCTTCGGTGCTTTTCACCAACAATTCACGTATTCTGACGCGAGTCCCGAGTAATCTGACAGTCACAACCAGAAGATCGAGTTCGAATCCCACGGGGACAATTTTATTTTTTATTCTTAATCAATTCGTAAGTTTGCTTTGCAAATGTTTAGATGTTACAAAATTCAGTGAACCTGCATTACAATTACCTCCTCTTCGATTTAGATGAGTTTTGGATATGTTATAGAAATCGATATTTTGAACAACTTTTCCTTGTACATATAAACGGCGGCCCTGCTTAGTTAGTTTCCGAGATATTCGTGAAAAACTTTCGATAATAACACATTGAATTCTGCGACAGCACATTTCTGTTTAGAAACGAGAGTCTAGGGAACGTAATGGCTCTGTTTACAGCTGCACATACGAGACTCCAAAAAATGTCTATTAAAACTCAATTAAAAATGAATATTATTGATATATTAGGTTAGGTTAGGTTATATATTTAAATCCGGGCGCTGTAAGGCGGCCGGCAACACTTTCGTGACAATGATAAATTAATTACAAAAGTAATTATAAAATTATTAAGCAATTCTAAGAAATGAACAAAAGCAATTAAAAATACGTATTATACATTATATGTCTGAAAAAAGGCGATATTTTTGGACGAAATTACTACTTTTTACTTCTTTGACGAGTTTCTACTACAGTGAATTCTGCATATATACGTCTGTAGCAACAAGTGCGACGGCCGCTTGCTTACTGTTTCTGCAAACAGCGGCACTGGACCCATCAACCCCTTATATGTATATGAACTTAAAACTCAAACTTTACACATTTCAATATGTTGTAGTCTTTACTTGAATTCAAAGAAAAATAAAGTTTATTCAAAAGTATAATGCACCAGATAAGGCCAACACATCATTCGCCTGGTCGCTTTTCTCTCTCATTCTCTCACTCATTCCTTCTCGCTCTCTCCTCGTCCAACCTATCACTCGCTTCATTTCAAATGCATTCACTCGCCCATTCGTCATTTCACACTCTCGCCATTTCTCTCTCTCGTTCAATCCCTCTCTCTCTCTGTCACAGTCATTACTCCTGTACAAATTGAAATCTTAATACTTAAATCTTATAAATCTTTTACCAGGATATTTGTAACATTTTTCTGATTAAAATGACATGAAACGCGATATAATTTGGACTATATTTACAAGTTGACGATAATAAGTATCGAACACGGGGAAGGATGGCGAATGAAAAAGAAAGAGAATCCGCGATCGTAACAATCCGCAGTCCTTTTTCCATTCGCTGTCCTTTTCTAACAATGTAAGAAGTTTATGTTTATTTGTTTCTAGCGTTACGTTCTTCCAGTTCACGTCAGTCTGAAGAACTTATGCAAGCGGTGCAAACGTGTAATATACAAATTTGTAACCGCTTTCAGTGTTCAAAATATGGTATGTATTTCGTGATACGCGCGCTAGATATAAAAAATGTGTTTATCGCGGTTGTGGTGTTACGTCGCGTAATTACATTCATTCCCAGTTGCAGACAATGATCGGTTAATACAGTGGATCGTAAATAGTGGAAACGACGATTTCGCGGGTTTAACCGATCTCCAATCGAAACACCGGTATATTTGTTCAAGGCATTTTGCCGAAAAAGACAAGGTAGTGCAACTGAAATTGAAGAAGGATGCTGTATCGGTATTGTACGATTTGGGTGAGGATAATGAAGAGCCTACGTGTAACAGTCGTAACCATTCACCCAAATTCCTTTGTAGATCAAAGAAAAAAAAGAAATTGATCAATTGAGATTAGCAACGCAGAAATTGCGTAAACTGCTTGCTAGAAAAAATAAACAAATATTAGCATTAAAACGTAAAATAGAGTCGTACGAAATGACGGAGTCAGATGTCGTACGAAATATAAAAGACAAAGTTTTGAACGAAGTAAAGACGTTCATGTTAATGCAATTGTATCCGCAACCCGTATATTCTGCGGACGAGCAACATATTTGTCTATCAATGCACTATTCGTCACCGAGTTTATTCAGAAAACTTCGTAACGATTTCGGTTTCCGTTTACCATGTGCTATGATAATTAGTAGATGGTTTGGAAGCATTGAACTGTGGCCGGGCATTTGTACGACCTTTTTTACGCAGTTACATAGAAAGGTATCGTGATGGATAGTTCTGAACGAAATTGCGTGTTACTGTTCGACGAAATGACAATAAAGAAGTCCTTCGATTTTCATTCAAAAAAAACAAAAAATTGAAGGCTTCCAAGATTATGGTGCTTTTGGATCTGAGATGAAACCAGGCACGCAAATCTTAGTTTTCATGCTTCGCGGTTTATTTTATAATTGGAAGCAACCAATTGCTTATTTCATAAGTAGCAGCAACATGTCAACTGTAAACTTGTTGAATGTGCTTGATGCGGTAATTGCTGCTGTCTGTAGCGCTGGTTTACGCGTGCGTGAAATTGTTTGCGATCAAGGTTCTGGTAACAGATCGGTAGTAGATCGAAAAGTATCTCTTGAGAAACCATATATAATACATGAAGGAAATAAAATTTATTTTCTTCATGATTATTTGCATGTATTTAAAAACATTCGCAACAATTTATTGCAGTATGATTTGATGATTAACGATTCTGTAGTTTCATGGTCAGATATATCATCTCTATGGGACCTTGAACGGAAGAAAGGCACTAGGGCAGCTGTAAAATTGTCAGAAAAGCATATTCGAACGAATGAATTGTAGGCTCGCTTTGCAAGTGTTTAGTCGAACAGTTTCGGCAGCTTTGTTAACGGCCAGCACGCAGGGACAGATCCAAAGCGATACTGTTGTGAATACTGCATGTTTTGTTCGACTGTTGAATGATTTATTCGATAGTTTAAACAGTCGAACCGCGCATGATGCTAATCCGCAAAAGTGTGCCTTATCAAATAAAAATCCTCAAGTAGAAGAGAATTTGATAAGACAGGCAACAGCATGTACAAATTGGTTTGTGATTCAAAAGGGTCGGCAGGTACGTCCTCCGTGCTTCAGAGGCTTGCAGCTGTCAATTAATGCGACGATACAATTGTGGCATGACATTCGCGATGAAGGTACGTCATATTTAATGACGTCGCGATTACAACAAGATCCAATAGAAAATTTGTTTTCTATGATCAGACATAACGCGGGTAATTATGAACAAAATCCGTCCGCGAAAACATTTAGATTAAATTTGCAGAAAAATATGGTGTTAAATTTAATGAAGCCGTCGCAATCTGCAAATTGTTTAGACGATGAAGATCTTAATCTTTAGAAGTTACCAAAATCTTCGGAAAATGTTGCGTCAATTAGTACCGGCGATTCGTCAGATTTTGTTAATTATTACAGCAGTGACTCCAGATTCATCAGAGATTCTGAAGTTACCCGTAAAAGCCTAGAAGCAGAAGATGCAAGTGATGCTATCATCGCTGATATCTTGCAAGAAGTATCTGAAACTGCCCACACCTTCGAATCGTGTGCCATTGAATATTTTGCGGAATATGTCGCTATGAAAAACATTAGAAAAACTAACTGCGACATATGTGTCACGTCTGGATGCTTCTCTGGCGGCAGCAGCAATTGCATGGGTCAACTCCACTCGACCTGTGTTTGACAAGAGAAGGGTCAAGGCAGACCTGGCGGACCCGTGGCATGAGGCTGTTCTTATCCGGCCGAGGGACAGGGCTGAACCGTTCCCAGGGAGGGAACGGTCATCATCATCGTCGCTGCCAATCGAGGCGATCGCACGTATCGTCCGCTACCTGGACTTCGCTGGTCGAGCGCGCATGGAGTGCGTATGCCGAGCTTGGCGTCTGGGATCCCTGGCCTCCTACGCAGCTACCCGAACGCTCACCACCGAGGACTGGCGTTGGCCTACGGGCTGAGATCACCGCATCGTCTCCACCGAAGCGTATTACTGGGCGGTAAAGCGTTTAGGGCCCTACGTGACTGGGCCTCGGCTCGACGACCGGCAAATTGCGCGAGGGTTGCGTCCGAAGGTGGTAGGGATCGCGGTGCGTGGTTGTCCACTGTTAACCCGCGTGGACTTAACGGGAGCTCGTGTTCGTCCAGCGGTCCTGAGGGACCTGGTGAGCGCGGCATCGGCATTAACGGATTTAAGAGTAGGTCAGAGCTTCGGTACTGTGGAGTCCGAGCTCTCGGCGCTGCTCGTGCCCGCGTCAGGTCTCGCGGTTTTCGTGGCATCAACCACGTAATTAGCGGGGGTGGCGCTGGCGCGGGTATCGCCGGGACTTCGCGAGCTGCGACTGAAGAACTGCGTAGGGGTATCATCGGCACCTGTGGGCGCAGCCCTCGCTGCTTTAACTTGTCTCTCCGCGCTTGAACTTGGGCAATGTCGTTCGCTCACCACGGAGGAACCACTACGCGCTTTGATAGCCAACGAAGCGCTACACTCGACGCTAACGGAGTTGATCATCACAGATGTCGATTTCGCTCCACTGGACATGGGAGAACCGGAAGAGGAGTTTAATGCCCCCAGGATGGCAGACCCCGTCTTCATAGAGCTCTAGATGGGACCGGCGGAGACGGCTCGGTCAATACCGGAAGTATTTACCCGATTGAAGATCTTGACTACTATGTTTTGCGGCTGGGTGACTAATGCCTTTGTCATTCATATCGGACGTAATCTTGTGCAGCTTACTGACCTCGATTTGTCGGGGTGTACTAACATCCGAGGCCAGTTCGCCCTCGAACCACTTTCCACCCTACCAGAAATACGGAAAATCCACCTCAACAACCTACATCCGTCCGTGACTGGTCAAGCCCTGGGAATGATCAGCACCCTGGAGGAAATCTATGCCCGGGACAGTCACGGGGTTAACGGCGAAGACGTCTGCGGGGCGATAACAGGGTGTATCAACCTCAAGGTCCTAGACGTCGAAGGGTGTCCGAGAGTGACGGATCGCACTCTCCACGGAGCAACGGAAATCGTCCGCAGGCAAGGAAGAACGGCATTGCTCAGGCTCAGTGTCGGTGGGACGAGTGCCGGTCGTTGGACCACCGTACGACCGAGCCTGGTACTCTATATTATTCATGATAGGGTATATGCGCCAATTTTACGTTAGGACAATCACATCGCAATGAGCTTGACCTCGCACATCGCCGTGGGCGGCGATGGTTTTAAGGGGGGAGGATTTGTCACGTCTGGAAAAATTTTACAAATTTGTCCGCCTCACGTTCCCTTATCAAGCCTTCGGGTTATAGGAGTCTCCTCATGTAAGGGGCGTGAGGGGGATAAATCGCTTCTACACAATTTTGATCTTCTCCTCGACTCTGTGCTTTCCCACCAAGCCTTCGGGATGTAAGGGAAGAGTTTGAGCTTATAATTATTCTATTTTGTCTTTCCTATCCTTTATTCCTTTTTACATTTCTTAATTCTTTTCTTTAGTTATTACCCCTCCTTGAAACTATCGTCGTGCTCAACTACGTAGTAACAGATTTCGTGATAGACAAAAACTCGGGTTCGACCGAGGAGAGGTATGTATCATAAACAGCGTTCGCTGCGCAGTTAGCCAGTGCTTCGCATTGTAGGGGTCTTCTCAGGCTAACTGCGCAAAAGCGTAAAGATTAATTTAACTCTTAATTTTCAACCGATTCCCTTCTCTTTTTCACGCGTGGGCGCCAGTCGGTCCCTAATCCGATCGTATGCATGAATTGTATGCTGGAATGGAAGCGCGAAATGAACTAGCAATTCGGATGTTTGTTTGAAGGATAGAGCGAGGAATGAGAACCCTCGCAAGCAAGCGTTAGCAAGCGTTCGAAGACTGTTTAGGGGCGAAGGGTCGAACGGGGCAATAAAAGTCTTTGTATCGAATTCCGAGAATTTGCCTGAAACCAAGACCCAACAGTAATTTTCAAATAGTAAGAACGTTCTGGAACTAACTACACTGCTAATGTAATGGCGAATATCCGAGTTAATAATCAAGGAATATGCTAAATAGTCGAGAATTTCATTCAAAACACCGAATGTTTTACAAAATGCGTACCAGCGAAATTCGCGTTGCGGTTTACGAACAAATAATTACGGATAACGTTAATCTATTACGCCGACTGCTAGTCAAAATCGTATGATTGCTGATCGATCAATAGTATGATTGATATAATTTTTATTCATTCGCCTCATTGTTAAATGGTTCCGATTTAAACATTAGTTCGGATTTGAATAATTGCTGATGTTCGTTTATATCTGATATCGAAACTCTAAACGAGAAATGGAATATTCCAGAAAAATCTACGGCGCAGAAACACCGAAAAGCCGTTAGACAGAGATGGAGCACCAGGAGAGAGAGAAAGAACATAGTCTAGAGGAATTTAGCTAGCACGCGTCTTCGACCAATAGCGACGCACGCGACGCTGTCGTCACGCGCTATGATTTGTCGGAATGTCCCCACGCAGGACATCATCCTCGCGACGGGCCCTTCCGGCCAGGATCGCGATCGATTCTGATCACTCTTCGTCGAACAATCGAGTAAGTCGTGACGGGAGCCCGTGCGTCTAGAGATAGAGTTGCCGATTTGTACTTTGTGTAAATTAGCTGCGCGGCAAGTCCTACCCGTTAGGCAGAGTGTCGTGAGGGTGAATTTCGCGAATACGCGGCAAAGACTCAGAGACGCGCACGTTAAGCTTTCATACTATTAAACCTCTATCTTTTCTCTTTCATTTTTATTCCGTTTGATCACGTAATCTTCGTATTAAATTCAATCGCGTTAATAGTCATCTTTCTTCAAAAATCGTAATCGTCTTGAGTTCGTTTTGATTAAATTTTGATACGCAATAAAGGGCAATCGGGCGCGCGACAAGTGTTAGTGCGACAGCTTCCTCATCATCTCTCTCTTGGTGTTCCAGACTAACCAGCGATTATTCAACGAGCTACCACCGATTTCCAAGCGATTTATTATCATATATTATAAACTACATTTTCACGGTAAGCCTGTCAATTACTAATTTTTCGAGCACGGCATTATCATTGAACTTTCAACAAGGCAAAACGGGCGATCTATTAAGCCTTCGGGTTATGAGAGTCTCTCCATTTTAGATCGTCTCGATTTTTTTACGTTCAGGTACCGTTTATAAATAATACGCTATTCTAAAATTCCGAATTTTGATTTATCGCGACTTTGTGTGCGTGACGATTGCTCGACTACGATATTTTGTCAGGGGCGACCTGTAAAGCCCTTTCGGGGCTTGTGAGAGCCTCTCCATTCAGGTCGTTACCTCGCGGCCAAACACCGCTAATTTTCCATCTAATTAATATATTAATTAGCTGAGCAAGTCGTCTTACACCTAGATTCGATAACACGTTTAAATTTATAATATATTCGAAGTCCAACTGCGAATCAAAGGCTATCTATATTTTACACGATTTTCAGACAAACAATAGTCATTATTATATGAAATAGGTTAAGCATCTTTACCCTTGTCAAACCAGTATTGTTTTTGAATTGAACTTATCTAATAGTAATCATTAATATTATCAAGCATTAATAGAATTAAATTCAATAGTCATTTTCAGTTGTACTACTTTCAATAGTTTTTTTTTGAATTACATTTTTATTTGTTGCACACTATCCAGTCTATTTTATTTCTTTGAGTTACAACGCCTATTTTTACATCAAATCCACGCACGCCAACACAACGTTTCAAGGAGGGACCCGTATGGGACCTAGAACACTGACGAACCCAACGGAAATAAATTCTATCTAAATTTCCGTCTTTTAAAAATTGTTCTGATCGTAGAGGACGTTAACGCGTCATACGCGGTCAGAGCTGGTGGCAGCGAGACCTTTCTCATCGCAAAGATCAATCAAATCAAGGAAAATTAACAATCGATCTTTTCCAATTTTCTTTCCTTTTAAATTTCCATTTCACTTTACGTTGCGCGCTCGCCTCGCGCCGCGCAACGTAACATATGCGTCGGATTGGTTGGCACTTTTCTGTTTAGAAACGAGGGTCGAACGAGAGTAAAGGTTTCGTTCACAACTGCATATACCAGACTCCAAGGTATGTCTATTCTAACTCAATTACAAGTGAATGTTATTGATGTAATCAGTTAGGTTAGGGTACATACGTACATCCGGCCGCCGTAAGGCGGTCGGCAACGCGAAATAATAATAAATTATTTAAATAATATGTATAATACGCATTTAATGGCTTTTGTTCATTTCTTACAATTTCTTTTTATACTTCTTTTTATAATTAATTTATTATTATTTCAGAAAAACGTTGCCGGCCGGTTTACGCCAGCCGAATTTAAATATATAGCCTTATCTAACCGATCACATCAATAATATTCACTTCTAATTGAATTTGAATACACATTTCTCGAAGTCTCGTATGTATATGCAGTTATGACGGAGCCTTTACGTTCTCGACCCTCGTTTCTAAACAGAAGCCAAATGGCCAGCGAATGGCTACCAACACTTATGCATGTGCTGTCGCAGGCGCACATCTATAGGCAGAATTCAATGTGTTATATCGATAGTTTTGTGTAAATATCTCGGAAACTAAGGGAAACCGTCTCTTATATGTACAGAAAAAAATTGTTCAAAATATTGGTCGCTACAACATATCCAAAAATCATCAAGATCGGCTAAGAGGTAGTTGTTCTGCAGTTTGACCGAAGTTACGAATAGCGAATGAAAATAAAAATATCTTACATTCAAACCGTTACATAATTTTTGATCTGAAAACATGTATTTCATATCCAGTGAAAAGTGGTAGATGCACGAGGAAGTGGGACCTAAACATAAAATCGTGTCAATTCGATGTTTACATGCACCTCCACCCGACCGTGAACGTAGAAAGGGACAGTCAATGAAGGTGAGAGAGAGAGGGACCGAAACGTATCGGCGCACAAAACGCGGTAAAAAGTGGTTTTATACAAATATACCCACAATGAAATATCGATTCAGTAATAGTTACTTTGCATATGGGCCATGATGTACTGTGATTTTTTTTTATTATTTGTCGATTTTCGACACTACATGGTTTTGAAATATTGCTTTCACCCGCTCGTCACGAAACATTCACACTTCGTTCTTCCTCTCTCTCTCTCGCACACACCCTCTCTCTCCCTCACTCGCATACTGAACATTACTGTACATCGTAGAAAGGAAATAGATGAACAGCGATCACCTTTGTTATACTATTCATTGTTAGTCATTTACATATTTCATTTCAGCAGCACAAAGTATCCTGGATTTTTAATATTTTTCATTCAGTACTGCTATACACGATCTGTACAGGAGAATGGTAAAATACTGATTACTTATGAAAAGCATCCCAAAAATAAATCTGTTCCCAGATTTATTAAAATTTTTTTGGACAGATAAGTTAGTATGTTTTTTCAGCATAGAATGTGATATTATGCTGGACTCTCCTGATTTTGCGTTACGTCCAAATATTCGATGAATAGGTAACGACAATGTGACGCTGGCAGGAGCTCGTGCGAGTTCTTCAATACTGGCGAACGTAGAAAAGGACAAATAGCGAAAGAGAAAGAGGTCCGAGAATTAAAGGGCCCGAGAAAAAACATTTGAGTAAGACACTATTAATTCAACAATAACTTATTTATTTTTCATTTTTCCTAAATCAAACTTTCACCAATGCAATTGTAAGGTTCTATTGATTAAGATAAGACCAAACACCATATAATTTGCATTATTTTTACTTATTTAGATATAAATAAGTAAAGAAATAATTTTAATTCAAATTATGTCATGCTTGATCTCGTTTTAATCACAAAAATCTCACAAATACGTTAGTAACATTCTACAGGAAATAATATACATGAAATAATATACATCGAAGAGGCAAAGAAAAAATGTACAGTAGTGTAACGACCCAGAATGAGTACGTTACTGCACCGACTTGTAGGGAGAGCGGTTCCCTTAGAAGGCGACTCGTAATCAATGTGTTAAGGATTATAGGTTCGTGTGGTGTGCGGTTAAGGAGTGAAATCCAAACACTAATGTGCTAGAAACTGAATGAAAATATGTTTATTCAAAAATAGAAAGGTAAGTGAATATTGAAATATAATACAAAATCGCTAGTATTACAATAAGTGCGGCTAGAAATTGGAATACAATAAGAAATTATAATTATTTCGCCCTAGATTGGGAATACAATCGAAAATATGTAATTAGTAAAAATTAATAATTGTAATTAATCGTAATAATCGATAGCGCTAACGCGAATGCGGCGTGGTCTTCTTATACAGTCAACACTCTGTTTGTTTTCAACAATAATTATGGAAACCAAACTCCAGAGGTTTGTGTTAGACTATTGGAATCAAGTTAACCCTTCCTATAGGTCGCAATCGGTTTCTGGTTATACCAGAGCCGTGTTAGACGCAGGCCGTTCAAGGAGCTCCGCTCCTCGCTAGCTCTTTACACTTGAGTGTTGGCTTAGCGTAACACCTGTGTAACACGTTGCGCACCGCGAATAGGAGGTCCACTGATCCGTAGTCCTGCACGCCACCAGTGGAATAGTAGGGATTAGCTGTAGCTCGCGCTCTATCGCTGCCTAGACAGTTCAGCGCAAGCTCTTCTCTACTGATCAGAGTGTTGTCTGTTTCAGACCGAGGTCTGAGAAGATCTGCCCTGAAACTGTGCGGAACGCCTCTATTTATACTCAGATTTTGCTGAGTCGGCACTTTTTTTCCGCATAGAGTTCTTGGGGTAGCTGGGTTTTTCCCGTCACGTGGTGGTCCAGCATCCCCACTCTAGAATACTACCCCACCGTATGGTTACTGGGGTTGCGCTCGCGCGTGCGCGGTCGGACGTCGATAATTTATCGGTAAACTGTTTTACCGTCCGACTTATCGACTAAACTTTTATCGATGTATTTAACAAACTCGGTTATCGACGAAAAATGAAAATGTTTATTACAGAAATTTATACATTAAATATTAACAATAAAAATAAAATAAAATACTCTGTATAAAAAAATTGGTTATAATAAAGAAAAATGAAATTAAAAAGATATTGTGTTAAACTCTTGGGTCGTTACAACTTCCCCCGCGCGTTTGTCTCTTGTCCTCAAGAGACAAATATTTTTCCTTTTTATGTTGTACAGGGCGCAGCAGCATCTCTCCTCGCTGTTTCTTGGAGAGGCTGATAGGATTCCGAAATAACGCATTATTTGTCGGTGTTCTCGTCTTGGGTCGGTCCTTTCTGTATTTTTATAAGTTTTCCAATTAAACTCTGGTATGTCGATTGTAATTAACCTCCACTGTGGTGGTGGTGGCGGTGGTGGTGGTGATGTTTCCTCTTGTACAATAGTTTCTTCCTGCATCGCTATCTTTGAAATTTTATATAAAACAGATAATTAGTAAATGAAATAAATCTTTGATGATACAATTCTACCTCTCTAAATTGTTTCAAGGCTTTTCTTAACTTTCTTAATCTTTCGCGTCTTCCAGCGCGCCGTACCATTTTTGCTTTCTATGAATTGAATATAGCGGCGCGTGCGTAGCGTCGCTTTCAATATCTTTCTCTGTCGCTCTTAGTTTCTGTCTCTTTCTATCTTTTTTCTATGTAATATGGCGGACTTGCGAGTCTGCGCATTAATACTTCGAACGAAATAAAAATGTTCCGAACGAATTGTAATCGTATATGGTTTGTAGGACTTTGGAATGAATGATTTAGGATTTTGGAATGAAGTATTCTTGTTGAATTTAAAAAAGAAAGGATTTATTTATAAAAAAAAAAAAAAATTAAATTAAAGAATATTACAGTGGACATAAAAACTTAAAAGAGAAAAGAAAAAGGAAATAATTATAATTAGGGATAATTATTCAAAGTACTCAAATAAAATATCTCTTGATCTTCTGCCTGTACTAAGTAGCCTTCTTTGAATATTTCAAGGGTCTCCTGATCTATCTCATTTATAGCCTGTAGGCAAGTTGAACAGGCTATAACAGGCTGTATGAGAGCGAATTGAAATCCGCATCTTATGCAGGTCGTTTGCGTTGTTGCTTCTTCCGCCAGTATAAAGTGGTGTGTTCCCACGTGGACCCAATTCTTTTTACTTTCAGAGCTCACCTGTAATGCACAGGTTGCACATATGCGTCCCAATTTCAGATCCATTATGTATTCGAATGATATAGTTTCGTCTTTAATACATAAGGCGTCTATTATGTTTGCTGTTTGTTGGACCATTTTCCTGTAAACGAGAGCTATTGCTTTACTGTAAGATATTAAAAATTGTAAATTCTAGTGTCTATGCTTACTCTTTTTTTATAATTTATTTCTTCTCTTTTCTTTCTTTCTTTTATTTCTATAATTTTCAATGTACCTTTCGTGGCGTCGTTTTTCGTGTACTTTGTTCTTTACGCCTTTTAGCAATATGGCGGTACGTTTAAAATTTTGCATGTGCGCATGCGCATCTTCCGAAAATCATATAGATTGCCATATCGATTTTCATTTTTGATCTATGTTGTAAACTGGTCGATAGGCCCTCTTTAGTCTATCCTTGTGAACTATCCTAGTCTTTTTGGGACCTATCTGCAATTCTATGTTATTCTTTTCTATGTTTCTTAAAACTCTGTACGGTCCTGTATATTCTTTTTGTAATTTACTTTTTCTTGGTGGGTTTAGTAACATAACTTCTTCTCCTGTTTCGTAATTAATTGGTCGTATTTTTCTATCATAGTAGTATTTTTGTCTATATTTTGATTGTTCCAGATTTGCTTTTGCTGTTTGCCTAATTTTGTGTAAATTTTGTAATAATTTATCTACGTAGTCTGGATATGTGTCTAATGTGTCAGTTGGTGTAAATTTTGAAGGTAATCTTGCTTTTTTTCCATATACTAGTTCATGAGGTGTGAATTTTGTTCCCTCATGAACACTTGTGTTGTATGAAAACATTGCTTGTTGTAGCCATTCGTCCCAGTGTTCTTGTTTGGATATGTAGTGTTTCAAGTACTCAACTAGAACGTGATGGCTTCTTTCCAGGGACCCGTTTGACTGAGGATGGAAGGATGATGTACGGTACGTCTGGATGTGGAATATTTTTGCTAGCTTCTTGATAAGTGAGGATGTGAAGCATGTTCCTTGATCGGTGAGGATAGCTTTAGGACTGCCGAACTGGCATATAAATGAATTGGTGAATGCTCTTGCGACGTCCTCTGATGTAGCTGACACAAGTGGAACTGCGACGGAGTACTTGGTCAAGTTGTCCTGTATGGTGAGGATGTAACTGTATCCTTTTTGCGTCATAGGTAAGGGTCCAAGAATGTCTAGGGACACCTTATCGAATGAGTCTGAAGGAGTGTCTGTGATGACCATAGGCTCCTTATTCTTCATCCTTACTAGCTTTGTTCTTTGGCAGCTAATGCATGATCTAATGTAATCGGTAACTTCTCTTTTCATGTTTTTCCAATAATATTTGTTCCTGATCCTGAGGTAAGTTTTTCTAATTCCTTTGTGTCCTGCAACTGTGCTTTCATGATTTTCTTTAATTATACTTCTTCTTTCATCCTTAGGTGGAGTTTGGATTGTTCCTTTGCAGATGATGATGTTAATGTTTGAATCTGCAAAGATTACTTGAAGAATTGCTCTTAATCCTTGCTTGTCTGGCATGCTGCATTCCTGGATTCCTCTTTTCATCCATAGCTGGTCCTCGGTTTCTTCTATTTTGAATGTGACTGGTCTATTGCTAATTATTTTTGGTTTAATTTGTTTCATTGTAGATGGTTGTTCGGTTTCTCCTTTTTTAATTTTGATAGGTGTGATAGGTGCTGATAATGTGTCACTTGAGGTTTCTTTTTCTACTTTTCTTTTTATTATAGGAGATCTTTCTCTTGTGCTTGAAGAGGAATCGATTCTGGGTGGTTCTCTGAAGATATGTTTAGGTAATATCGTTTCTTCATTGTATTCTTCAATTTCGTCTCCAATTATTACGGGTTCTTGAGCTATAGGTCGTTTCTGTGGGATAATGTATTTCTTTTTTTCTGGTGGTTGATGTACATCAACTGTAATTTGCTGTTCATTAGGTTTTCTTTTTTTCTTGATTTCTTCAGAAGAGTATGTTTTTATTCGTTTTCTTGGTTTTGATTTTGGTGGTTCTTCAGATACATCAGTTTCGTAATATTGAGATTCATCTGAACTTGTATAGTCTTCTTTTATTCTTTTTCTTGCTGCTTTTCCTTCTTGAGATGGGCTTCTTTCTCGTATTTTATCCTTTCGGTACCTTTTTCTTACTTCGACATCTGTGGAGTCATCTCGTGGTCGTGTTAAATGTTTGTGGCTGATTTTCCTCTTCTTAATTTCTCGTGAACTTGACGAGGTTGTTGGTCTTGGTCTTCTTGGATACTGATGCCATTCCTTCTTCTTTTTATGATCTTCAGACTCAGTTGTAGTTGTTGATCTAGGTCTGGTTGGATATTGATGTGCTTCTTTTTTCCTTTTAAATTCCCTAGATTCTGACGTCGTTGTTTGCCTAGGGCGAGTGGGATATTGATGCCACTCCTTCCTCTTTTTGTGCTTGTCTGATTCTGAGGTGGTCGTGGTTTGTCTGGGGCGAGTGGGATACTGGTGCCACTCTTTCCTTTTCTTACGCTTCTTCTTTGACCCAGACGTAGATGATTGCAGCCTTTTTGCATTTATTTGTAGAGCGTTTATATCTTCGACAGGATTTCTAGATAGAGCATCAGCGTTTATGTTTTGTCTCCCTGGTTTGTATTTAATTTCGTAATCGTATTCGCTTAATCTCAGTTTCCATCTCATGAGTCTTGATGTTGGATCTGAAAGACTGTTTAACCATATTAAAGGTTTGTGATCAGTGATTAAATAGAATTTTCTGCCGAAAATATATGGTCTGAAATGATTTATTGCGAATATTACAGCAAGTAGTTCCCTTTCTGTTGCGGAATATTGTGTTTCCGGCTTATTCATTACTCTTGATGCGTATGCTACTGGCTGATCTTTTCCTATTTCTCCTTGACTTAGGACTGCTCCTACTGCTGTTCCGGATGCGTCAGTGGTAATATTAAATGGTCTCTCAAAGTCAGGATATTGTAGGATTGGCTCTTCGCATAATACGTTTCTCAAGAATTCGAAAGCTTGCTGTTGCTGGCTGGACCATTCGAATTTTTGCTCCTTCTTCGTCAAGTCAGATAATGGTTTAGCTATTTTAGAGAAGTTTTTAATGAAACGTCTATAATATCTGCACAATCCTAGGAACTGTCTAATATTCTTGACAGTCTTCGGAACGGGGAATTTTTGGACTGCTTCAACCTTTGCTGGGTCAGGTTTTACACCGTCTTCTGTAATTATATGACCCAGGTATGCCACATCTTTCTTTAAAAATTGGCATTTGTCAGGTTGTAAGCATAAGTTTGCTTCTCTAAGCTTCATCATCATTCTGTTGACCTTTATCTCGTGTTCTTTTAGTGAGCTTGCATAAATTACGATGTCATCGATGAATACGAATAATTCCAGTCCTTGTAGTCCGTCTAGGACGTTATTCATCAGGCGCTGGAACGTGGCTGCAGCATTTTTTAAACCAAAAGGCATTCTGTTGAATTCGAAATGCCCGAATGTTGTTGAAAATGCTGTCTTGTGCTTGTCTTCCGGATGCATAGGTGTTTGATGAAAACTAGATTTTAAATCAAACACGGAGAAGTATTTTGCGCTTCCCACTTGATCCAGGATATCCGTAATGTTGGGTAGCGGATAGGCATCGCTGATCGTTTTTTTCATTTAATTTTCTAAAATCAATCACTAATCTCCAGCATTTATTTCCTTGTGAATCTTGTTTCTTTGGTACTATCCACAAGGGGGAGTTAAATGGTGATGATGAATGTTTAATGATTCCTTTTTCCAGGAGATCATTTACTTGGTGATTGATTTCATCTTTCAACGCATGAGGATATCTGTATTGTTTAACATTTACAGGCACCTCATCCGTCGTGATGATCCTGTGGTAGATTTTATTTGTTGCTGGAAGTTTATCTCCGTCAATATAAAATCTGTCAGCGTGCTCTTGTATTATCCTCTACATTTGCAAGTTCTTCTTGATTTAAATGATTTGTCTGTAATTTTTTTAGAATTTGCTGGGCTCGTTGAGGTTTTTGGTGAGTTATTTCTTCATTTTGTGGTGCCTCTTCATACTGTTGCAGCTCTACTTCTGGCATTTCGATTTCGATGTCTTCTGCTCCAACGTTGATCGCATATAGAAACGCTATACCATCACGATTTGTAACTACAGCGTTTCCTATATATATTTGTGGGTGAAGCTGTAGTTTTTGGACAAAACCAGTTTTGATTTCAATGTTTGATACTCTTATAGGTATCATGGTTTTTGTCCTGGATGGTATTACCACTGCTGGTTGCTTGAATGGTATTATATTGTTATTTATGATCAGTATAGACTTGGCGTAATTGATGCTGGCTCCACTGCTTTTAAAATATTCTGTGCCTAAAATTCCATCTTGTTCAATCGGTAGTTCCTCGATGATATGGAATATGGATTCAGTTTCTAGTATCTTTACTTTGATGTATCCTGTAGTGTAAATAGAGCTTTTAGTGATTCCATTTAATTGAAAAATTGCATCTGTATTTATAATAATTTCTTTTGAAATTGCTTGTTTTTTAATTATATTAATGTCTGACCCCGTGTCGACCATGAATAAGGCTTGCTGATTTTTGAAACTTTCGCTTACTAGCTCGACACTGGGAGATTTATTTATTTCTCCTAAGTTTAGGTACAAGTTTGCCTTTCTACGTACCTGTTGTACTTGAGGAATCTGTTGGGGTCTCTGGCTCTTGATACGTTCTTGATATGCCTTTTTCCGACATTCCTGAACTGTATGGCCTATATTTTGGCAGAATTCACAAATTGGAGGTCTTGCTCGTGTCCAATTCTGACCTTGTCTCTGCGTAGGCTGGCCTCTATAGGTTTGAGCTGGTTGCACAAAGTTCTGAGGGACTCCCGGTCTTGCTGGTTGGTCCTTAAACCAACAGGTCTCCACGGTGTGTCCGGACCTCTGGCAGTGTTGGCATTGTTTTGCCGTCCAGCGGGCTCTTGACATTGATTGTCCTTGGAACTGCTGACTGCAGCATATACTAGCATTATGCCCGTATCCAAGGCAGTTTTCGCATTGATTGGTCACAGTGAATCCTTGCGATAACTTAGCCTTGGTCTGGCTTTCCAAATTCTCTGCCTCGGCTACAATTGCTGCACTGATTGCTTCGTCGAGGCTGTTGAAATTCTGATTTTTCATCCGCTTATATACTTCCTGTTTTAAACCGGTGAGGAAAGCTTTGATTGTATTATTTTCCGAAGATCGGTTGTATCCTTCGATGTTATCTGGGAATTCTATTTCGTTGCAGCTCTTAATTTGTAATAGAAGTCCTGAGACGCGGCTGCCGTAGTCCACGACTGCCTCAGTTGGACCCTGTGCGATCCTTGCCATGTCGCCGCATAGCTGCATCGAAGTGAAGAGTGGTGCGAACCGTGATTTTATTACGGCAATCAGTTCTTCAATGGTGTCGTAGTCTCCGTTTAGTACCACTCTTGCTGCTTGTCCGTAGAATTTGTTCTTGATTAATTGTACCAACCCGTACTCAGCATTAGGAGAGATTATATTCTTCGCTTTGAAACAGCTCTTTGCAAACTGGTAGACTGGTATGTTGCGGCCGTTGAATGCTGGTACGATATCTGCTGCATCGCGAATACTGATCGGTCGGCTTCCTTCAGTCGATCCGTTAGCTGATCCGCTGGCTGATGCGCTGGCTGATGCGCTGGCTGGTTGATCGGTTGTTCCGTTTGGCATCTTGATTCTTGCTTATTAATATAGTATATATGTATGTGTATATGTATTATTTATATATATTATTTTTTTTTTTTTTTTTTTTTATATATTCTTGTATTTTACTCTTTATTTGTATTTGTCTGTTTCTAGGCTAACCATTAATGTCCGCAGAGATACGATTTCTCCTTACCACTCGAACAATCCCACCGCTGTCACCAAATTTTTCTATACTATCTACGTGTAACGACCCAGAATGAGTACGTTACTGCACCGACTTGTAGGGAGAGCGGTTCCCTTAGAAGGCGTTATTTTTAATAACGTGTGTTATTCCCCTCTACAGCTTGCTTCTTATTATACTTTGCGATCATATAAATGGTGGGCAGAAATATATGACGTACGATAACTGATAACCGGTCATGATATTGTAAAGTTTCACGATACAATGAAATTCCTATTATTTGTCGCAAAAAAAAATGATGTGAACGCAAAGTAAGAAGCAAGCTGTAAAGGGGAATCGCACGCACTATTACAAATCTCCCTAGACCTCAGTAGGTCACTAGCTGCGCGAGTTACGTGCGGTCACTCGTATACTGCAGTATAGTTAATTCGCAATGGGTTTGTTGATTCCCGTTGAATATTGTTTACTTGAAATTATGGAGGACTTGGATACCTTGAATTCGCAATGCATAGTGAGTAACGATCCAATTAACTATGCTACCAACGAGCTGAGTGAAATAACTGCCACTCGCAATACCTCGCGCCTTGCTGTATCGTTCGCCATTACATAAACGGATTGGAGTATTAATAAAATAACACACCAACTTCTTCCACGCTCTATAAAGCTTTTCAGCGTCCGGGATTCCATATTCCTGATATTTCCGAAAATCAATATTAGCTAAGAGAATATCAAATGCAACTCGAATTAGCCATGCTGGAATGATCTTATCAAAACTTTTATAATCCGAACTGAGAAATGCTCCATACTTTGAAAATCGGTGGAAAATGCGACGACAACCGCCACGGGCGGTTTCAAGACCATAGGCAAGTGGCGTTTTAGCCTTCTTAAGCACGCCTCCTGCCAAAGCACGCCTCCTGGAACGATACTGAGCAGGGATAACCCCATACAGCTCGCACCTTCCTTTCACCCTTTTCGACGAGATGTGGACGAACAAAAGCGGCACAGTCTGGTAGACTGATGTTCTTTCCTTCCTTTACCAAGTGCCACAAGCGTCTAACGCTCCTAAATGTATCTGGATCTCTTGCAACCTCTTTCTTCGTTTTGAAACCATAGTTCATCCATGGTAGACCTGGAGTTGCACCCCAGTTGTCTAACTCCAATAGAGGGATGTCGTTAAGATGGATCGGACAACCTCGCTCTGGTAATTTGAATGCATAAAATGCATCCTTAATAACCGCGTCGAGTAATGGATCGCAGATACGTGGCTGGCTCTTTCCGTTGAACTTGAGAACATCTTCACGGATGTCAGCAACGGTGACCGGACTCCTGACAAGTCCAGCAGCATGCCTGGTCGCCCAATCTGGGCAGTACAATGATCTAGTGAAAGTAAAATGTCGCTGAGGAAATGCATCTGCATACCCCAGAAACACCATACTAAAATCGCTACTTGAAATTATCAAATGGGTGATTTATCATAGGTTGCCGACGCTGGAGTTAGGATCTTCCTAGTAGAGGAAAAGTTTTTAATTTTGCGCCGCGCCGCCTCCGAAAACTTTGAAATGAATCTAGTATCCTATTTAACGATTGAGTAGATATTATTAATAGCTATGGAATATTGGTATAAATGAAATAGAAATTATTTTACACTTTGTAGTGCATTTCGAAGTCGGTTTTTTTTGTTAAAAATTATTTTCTCGTCCTTTTTTTTCGTTCTTTTTCTTCTACCCACTGCTCTCAGTTGTCGGAACTGATCGTGCTCTATCTCCTCTGGTACTTCTACGATCGAAGGTTGTGTCATACCTGTAGAAGGTTCCTCCTCTACTGTATCTCTCTGTGAAAAACATAATAATTGGTAATGGTAATGTTTTTTTAAAACATGTATAGATTCCTGCGACAGAAGAAGAATGGGAAGAAATATCGCATGGATTCAACGCCAGATGGAATTTTCCACATTGTATAGGGGCAATGGATGGAAAGCATGTGGAAATTGTGGCACCCGAAAATAGCGGCAGTTTGTTTTATAATTACAAAAGGATCTTTAGCGTTGTGCTTCTTGCAGTAGTAGACTCAAACTATAATATCATTTATTATGCAGATGTTGGTTGTCAAGGGCGTTTTTCATCACGCGATATTAAGCAAAAAATTAGAAAAAAAAGAACTCGCTTTACCACGTGCAGTACCTTTAATGGGAAGAACTAAACCTACTCCATTTGTATTAGTGGCAGATGATGCTTTTCCACTATCAACAAATCTAATGAAAGCTTTCCCCGGCCATCATGATAAATGTAGTCCTGAACGAATTTATAATTATAGACTGTGTGGAGCACGTAGAATCGTAGAGAATGAATTTGGCATTCTCTCATCTAAATTTAGAGTCTTCTTAAAACTTATACCTTTAAGTCCCAAAAAAGTAGAAATTGTTACATTGACATGTATTTATTTACATAATTTTTTGCGTAGAAACTCTATTGCAAGAAATTATTATTCAACACCGGGAACATTTGACAGGGACAATTTAGAAAATGATACAATTTTAGCAGGGAGTTGGAGGGCAGAAATGGAAAATCGTAATAATTTTATTGACTAACAACATATTGCTAGAAGAGCACATAATCAAGCACATGAAGTTAGAAAAGAATTCATGCAATATTTCATGACTCCAATAGGTTCAGTTCCATGGCAAAATAATTATGTGTAAATATTAAATTGTATTATTCTCTTCCTTTTTGTTAAACTAAACATTCAAGACAATTAAATTATTAAAAATTATATACTTACTTCAGTGTTATCATTCACATCAGATGGATCATCGATGGTGCATCTGCTATTTCTTGGTTCGCTTTGTTTTATTAAAAATGATAGGGATTCATAAGCGAACCATGAAGGTTTTTTCGGCGATGAACCGCTTTTCCTATTATTTGAAACTTTCTTATGTTCCCTTCGAAATTGGCACTTCAGGTTTGATATTTTTTTTTCTACATCATTAAGACCAATGTCGTATTTTGTGGATAAATACAACATCACATCATTTTTTTTATTTCTATTCCGATAATCACAACTTGTTACATTCCATAAGCATTCATTTGAATGAATATCTTCAATAAATAATAAAACTTTGTTATTTGACCACATTGTTACGCCCCGGCGGAAATTTTGAAATTTATCCGCCTTGCGTCCCTTATCAAACCCTTTGGGGTTCCGAGAATTTCTCATGCGAGGTACACGAGGAAAGGTCGTTTCTGTTTCCTTCTTTACAATAGTTTACGTGACCCTCCTTGAAACTATCGTCGCCAACCATAGATATATAAGACAGTTTACAATCGGGTAACGCACAAAAACTCGCGTTAGCTCGTAAGAGAGAGAGAGAGCCGTTAGCACAACACCAGCGCTACGCAGTTATCCAGTGCTTCGCATTCCGGGAATTTCCCTTGGTAACTGCGTAGAAACGGGAAAACCGTAATAACTTCCTTGTCGAGGAAACTCTTTCCCTCTCATTTGCACAAAGCGTCAGCCGGTCCGATCAGGATCATTATTACCTGACCGAATGATAGTGTGAAAAGAATGGATGGATGGATATGAATTTAAACGACGAAACTAAAATAAATGAGAACCTTTACAAAGCCTAACGTCGAGAACGTTCGACCGCCGTTCGAAAATCAAGGGTCGTTCGAAGCAATAAACATCATTGTATTCGAAATTCTAAGAACTACCTAACGACAACGACGAATTTTGAACAAAGGAATGTTCTGGTAGAAATGTTTAAATTCATTGCTAACGAAATGTCGATTCCACCGAAATAGTTATGCGAAAGAGTGTAAATGAATGCATTATCGGCATTGCGACTATCGTAAATGCATCCTCCGCTTCTACGCTAAAAGATCTTTGTTATTAATCAGGCAAGTAAATAATTCTGATCCTGTTAAGGGAAATACGGATGACGGCTTCATCTGTTAATTTATACATTTTAATTCCATTTTGAATTCCAATCAAGTCAATAGTATCCATTTAATAATAATAGTTCATCATTTTGATAATTAAACTAAATCAATAGCTGTATTTAGAAGTTATACGCATAAAGGAAATACTGCGTAGTTTCTAGAAAACCGTTGAAACTACCATGGCGACGAAGTAGAAAGAAAAGGAACACCAAAGAAAGGGGATGAAGGATCTTCGTCTAGCTCGCGCGTCTTAGCCAATCACCGGGCACGCGACACTTCCGAGCACGTGCCACGATTCGTCAATCCGTCCCCTCCAAGGACGATGATCGCGCGACGGGCCCTTCGCCCGTCGATCTCGCGCAAATTTCGACACTCTTGATCGATCAATCGTCGAGGTACGTGATCTTGAGCCCGTGTGTCCGAGAGACAGAGTTATTCGGAAGTTCGCGATATTTTCTCTGCGGTAAAGTCCTCCGCGTAGCGAGGCAGAGTGCCGTGCGAGTTAAAATAATCAGAATTCTGAATAAGGACTCATAGACGCGCACGTTAAATTTTCCTTCTACCTAAATTTCTATCTTTCTTTCTCGTTTTAAATCGTTTGCTCGCGTAATCAATCGTATTAGCTTCATGCCGCGTAATTAAATATTTATTTGCTCTTTTCCTGTTCGTAATCGCTTGTCTCTCGTCGACGTACTCGTCCGTTTAATTCATTTTCCGACGCGACAAGTGCAGTGATCGATATTTTACCGTTCTTTGGTGTTCCAGATTAACCAGCGAATACTATATAGAAATCTACAAGCAAATTTATTATCTTGTAATAACTAAACAGCGTTTCGGTAAGTCGATTCTGTACCATTTTTGAACACGACGACAATTTACTGGCAAAACGGGCGATCTGTCCAGCCCTTCTTGGGTTCCGAGAATTCCTCCGGTCAGATCGTTCCAACGTTTGAGGTATCGATAAAAACGTTCAATTATTATCGTGCTGCGATTTCGTTTTCTATAATTTCTGTCATTCTTTTATTAAATCAAAGGGACATCCTAGTCCTGCTCTTTCGAGGGTGCCGAGAGTATCTCTGGCTAGGGTGTATCCTCACGGCGGAAATACGCCAAATTTCGAATTAATACAGAGGAAAACGGGATTGCAACAATCATCTCCCGCGATCGTTATAAAAATCGTAAACCTCCAAGTGTGATCTCAGCGCGCGCATATCATTATATTTTTATATTTTTATATATTATATTTTTGTTACTTTTACGAATCATCTTTACCCTTGTTAACAAATACGTATAAAACTGGTATCCTCAATAACGAGTTTCAAAATTAGAACATCTTCAATTTTTGGCTTTCCATGTTCTGTTAATTTCTTGATTATTATTCATAATTAAACCAGTTTCACTAGTTAAACAGTTTCAAATTTATTTCAAACACACCAAACACATTTCTTTTAGTTATACACGCCTACCATTACATACAGATTCAAGGAGGGACCCGTACGGGACCTAAAGCGCTGAACGAACCCAAACGAAAGATTAAAAAGTTCAAACTCTAAATTCTAACATCTTAATAATTATCTTTCGTCTTTTAATTTGTCGAGAGCGTTAACCCGCTCGAGACTGGTGGCAGCGATACCAACCATCGCGCTCTGAATAGGGTAAAAGGATAGTGAATTGCCTTTCAATCTTTTAGTTGGAAAAGTAGATTCACTCATTTTTAATTATTTATTTATCCTTTTTACGTTGCGCCGTCGCACGCGCAACGTAACAACATATTAACACGTTGAATGCCACGGGGGTCACCGGTGACCGGCACTGATCTTGACAGTGACGCCATGGGGCCACCGGTGACCGGCGCACTCAGACTGATAAAAATATATATAATTTAAACAAATGACGATACTTATAATTTTTTATTATTATCATCGTTGATGTAGTGGTGTGAGGAAATGAATGCAGTATAAAACATCTGAAAATAGTTTTATTTATACATGAAATATATTTTTTTATAATATAGTTTCTTTAAATATAGTTTATTATGCGCGCACGTTCCGATGTGTCGTATTGAAGCATTCTAAACAAAGAAAGGGTGAACCATCACAGTCTTCACAATATGTCACGACTTTTTTGCTACAGTTTTTTGCAATTATTCTTCCTAGCTTCTTTGAATTTTTTTGGTAACAAATTTTGCAAAATCGTCGCACTGTTCGAGCTTTTCCCGGCATTGCTTTTAATTTATGACGTGGTTTTCTCTGCAAGCTTTCACGCGGAGAAATGGAAACTTCAACTTCATCGTCACGACATTTTGTTAAATAGATTGCAACTTTCATTCTGAAATCGGGAATTTGAATATTTTTGCGTGTGACCTGTTTGAATAATACTATGGCATTTACCATACATGTATTTAATAACAGTTCTATTGCTAATTTTCTATACCACTTTAAAGTTTTACGTAGTGGTGAACTACAGAGTGATTCTCTCGGGACGCAACACAATAGCCGCCCCGCACAATGGAACCCTGCTGTGTTTGCGGGCAAAAACCCCAGGGGGTCAAGTCGCCGGACCCAAAACTGCTCTGTGTGTGTTTATGACTTAGAGGAAGACAAGAAATGGGATAGAAGAATATGGTCAGAAAAATCTTATTCCAATTTCAGCTTTTTTAATTTTAATTTTTTTTTTTTTTTTTTTGTTTATAACGATGGGGAAAAATGCCTTACGCAGACCGGATTAGCTGTTGTGTAATCCGGTACTGTGGGACTCCCAATTTGGTTTACCCACTAAAAAACCCACCTCGATTTTAGCTAGAAAATTGTATGTAAATTAACGTGAATTTTATATAGTTATTACTGTGAATATTTATAAATACTTATGTTTACAACATATGCTGAAAATGCTCACCTTTGGTTTCCAAACATCTTTGAATGCGCTTTTCCAAATTTCTTGAAACGTTTTGAAGCATTTCTGCACTAATATTCTCTACTTCGCGGCGGATAGACTGTTCTAATTCGCTAATCGTTTGAGGTTTGTTCTTGTACACACGTGATTTTAAATATCCCCATAAAAAAAAGTCCGGAGGACTTAAATCTGGTGACCGGGGTGGCCATAAGTTTTTCGAAATTATTCTATTCGCAAAATAACTTTCTATTTCCTGCATACTAATCTGTGAAGTATGGCACGTCGTCCCGTCCTGCTGGAAATATCCGTCCGATAATTCTATATCCGTTAATTCATTGACAAATTCATCGAAAATTTGTAAGTACGTTACCGTACTAAGAGTATTATAAAAAAATATCGGACCGATAATCCGCTGACGAGAAATGGCGCACCACACTCCGAGTTTTTTTGAATGTAAAGGCGCGGTGAAAATCTCATGAGGGTTTGTTTCAGCCCATATTCGCGTATTTTGGGAGTTTAAATATCCATTAAGATGGAACCAAGCTTCATACGTGAAAAAAGTGTAATTCAGAATGTGGGGATCATTTACAATAAACTGCTGGAACCACTGGCAAAACTGCACCCGTTTCGTGTAGTCAGGCTGAAGCAGCTCTTGCATCGCTGTAACGCGATACGCATGCAGCTTTGCCTTTTTGCAGCTTTTTGACAGGTTGAATAAGGCAACTGAATCTGTTGAGACAGGTGCCTCAACGACGTCGATGGCTCTGCTAGCAAATGATTCCGCACATTCTGAACCGTTTCATCGGACATCTTCCGGCCTCCCCCGTGTAGTGGCACGACACTCCCGGTTGTTTCAAATTTTTCTATAATTCTTGAAATTGTTGTTATTGCCGGTACACTAGCTTCTGTATATACTCGCGTAAACCTAATTTTAGCTTGAGCAATGGAGTTGCTTTTATAATATTCCCGAACGAGAAAAACGCGTTGTTCAATTGAATACATTATTAAATTATAAATTAAATTAAAATACAATAAAAAACTCGCGATGACAAAAATAAACCAAAATAAGTAAAAATAAAGTCACCAAACAATCACAGTTACAAGACAGACGGTTCGAAGACAAACGTTCAACGATTTAGAAACAATACTTTCCGACGTTTAGAGACTGCAAGTTAGAAAGCGACTGTCGTTTTCTGTGCCTCGTTTTTCGTTGCTGGTTTGCAAATAATTTGGAAAAATCCAATTATGGAAGAGAAGGGACTTTATGATCTAATTACCCCGTTACCTGAAGGCCTAAAGTCGTTTAAAATTAACTGGATCTTTAGAAAAAGGTCTGAGCAACGGGTTGCACTTTATTACTGAAAGGAAAAGCATGTTATTGAGGATAGTATTCCCCAATGAAATAGAGTAATTTCCAGAAACCGTTGCGAAGTAGGTAATGTTAGTGAACAAACGCTACAAAATGTTTTTATAAAAATTTAGGAAAGCGCCTTCAAACATGCCTGGAAGCCAAAGGTAATCATTTTCAGCATATGTTGTACAGATAAGTATTTATAAATATTCACATAAATAACTATATAAACAGCTAATCCGGTCTGCGTAAGGCATTTTTCCCCCTCGTTAAAAAAAAAAAAAAAAAAAAAAAAAAAATTAAAATTAAAAAAGCTGAAATTGGAATAAGATTTTTCTGACCATATTCTTCTATCCCATTTCTTCTCTTCCTCTAAGTCATAAACACACACAGAGCAGTTTTGGGTCCGGCGACTTGACCCCCTGGGGTTTTTGCCCGCAAACACAGCAGGGTTCCATTGTACGGGGCGGCTATTGTGTTGCGTCCCGAGAGAATCACTCTGTAGAATCGACACCTCGGCCGCAATGTGTGGATCGCAAATCACCCTTGCATTTATTGTGCTTTTACTGTACATAATAATAAGAAAAACATGCAGTAGAAAAGAAAAGCAGGCATAGTAAAAGAAGATACAGTAAAATCTCAATTACTGCATTTTACTCAGGATTGAATGCGATTTGTAATTTATACAGAGAAACAAAATACGAACTCTAATATGTACAGGACACGTTTCTCGAGCGAGTTCAGCTCGTCTTTGATGTGACAGCCGCGAATCGAGGCAGCGTACAGGGATAGAATCGAGGCATCTATTTTTGACCCGTTTTTTTTTCACACATACATATCTGCACAATCGTCTCCGCTATTCGCAAGCTGACGCAGACACAAGCAGGCATGTCTCTGCTGCGATTCACGGCTGTATGCCTTTACAAGCACACGTGCAGTTGACCGCTCGGAAAAGATTTCTTTTCAATCATTGAAAAAGTCCAGGTTTGCGAAGTGTTCGATTGCAGAAAAAGTTTGGAAAACCTTGTTTTAGAATATCTCTTCAACAAGGGGCTGCAGGGTGGTATTTCATTTTATGGCAATTTGTAAACTAATGAAGAAACGAAGGGGTCCGATAAACACGTGTTCGCCTTTCCCGAAGTAAACCCTGCTTGACCGCGCCGGTGACAGAAAGCAGACCTATTCAATTGTTAGAAACATTTTCTAAGCAGTTTTTCGAACAATTCACAATTGACTAGTCAGTTTCGTACACGTGTTTAGGAGGTCATGGGAACGTTTCGGACAATATTATGATGACACTATAGTATTTTGTTAGTGAAACAACATTTTTATGAAACATGTTTAGGAAATATGATGTAGTATAGAAAAAATATATATATGTATACTGATCGAATTGAGTATTCTCCTCCTTTTCGAAGTCGGATAAAAAATATAATTACTTTTCTTACGTCCGGATAAATATTTTTGGTACGCAGGAAGCATGAAAGATTTGACGATCGATATTGCTACGAAATGGGATCGAACGTTCTACGACGACACGCACGTTCCTTTTTTCCCATTCAAAGTGATCAAGATCTGGGTTACGTTTATTTATTTTAGACGAAGTCAACCGTAAACATCGGTGGGGATATCCCAGACCTCCGAGCGAGCAGCCGCGAACTATCCAAAGTATATACGGAACTGAGTAATAATAAATGTTATAAAACAATTACGGGAATTTGAACTTTCATTTCCCCGGATTCAGGACAATAGCGACAAATTGAAATACCATCTTGTGACACCTCAATAAAAAAATATACTTCGAAATTGGAAGATATTCAAATTGTAAGTAGGATTGTGGGATATGTATAGCTATATAATTCGTCGCGCGGTATTCTTACAAAAAACTGACTTGACCTTGACATCGCTTCTAGTACCTCATTCATAAAGAAACGTACTATTATCAAACAGAAATATATTAAACAATTTTCACTTGTTGCAATAATTCGTGAATAATAAAAGAATCAAAAGGGGACAGTGTTACACCTATGTAGTAAATTTTATCATCGTCTCTCGGTTCGAAATCTAATTTGTACGACGTAGGTTCAGCGAACAGTATTCTTCGATCCTCGCGGTTACTTTGTCGCTGTCAATGGATCGTAAAAGAGAAGGATACAACGAGGGCCGTAGCAGCCGAGAAATAAAGCCAGCGGGTAGTAGAGCGAGAATAAAGGTTCCATACACAACTGCATATGCGAGGCTGCACGAAATGTCTGTTATAATTCAATTAGTAAATATCATGAACTAGTGAATGTCATCCGCCTTACGATAGTCGAATTTAAATATATAACCTAAGCTAATACATAAATAATATTCATTTGTAATTGAGTTTTTCTTGGAGTCTTGTATACGCAGTTGTGAACGGAGCCTTTACGTTCCCCCGATCCTTATTTCTAAACAGCGGATAAGTGGCCAGCGGATAGCAACCAATCCTGACGCAAAACGTATAGAGTTTGAAATAAATTTTATGCCGTTTTTCAAATAAAAACAAAATGCTACATTAGTATTGTCTAAATATATGTAAAGAAGAAAAGAGAAATAAGTATTCACAAATGTATAACATATAATGAAATTGAAAATTTGTAAATTTCGTTTCATCGGTACAAAAGTTGTAGGGACGTACTATGTACTCAGATTTTTCACATAAAAGTTAGTCAAAACACAGTATAAATTGCATTATTAATTAATTAAATAAAAATGATGAACGTAGAAATGGGAAAACAGTGACTGAAGCAATAGTGCTGAAGTAATGACATGTGTTGCGGTACGCATAGCATAGAATATGTGTACGTAAAACAGAACTTACCTTTGTCGCCACTTATTATTTTTAGACAAACGTTTTGTACATAAATTAGGCTGGTTCCTGTTTGTATTCCCTTTCAAATACCGTTTGTCTGTATCTGCGCCTTCCCTTTTTTTTTCCATACCAATGGAATTATCGCACGTCGCACACACTTATCACACACTTATTACAAATTACGCAGAAATGAAACAAATCACAAATTATGAATGTTCCATATGTAAAAGCTCGATTGCCTTCTGCGTCTTTGCCGTAGTGCGAACGACGAAAAACTGATCAGCTTTCGTTCTCACTGCATTAGATGCAGATCTTGAGAGGCTGAACGAAAGATAAGGAGAAAAGGACAGATACAGTCACTCACAGTGAAAATCGTCCACCCGCAATGGGGCGTATATTAGCGTAAATAAAACAATAAATAGAAAAAAAATACAACGATTGCGCATATTAAATTATTCTACATAAATAACCACATAATATAATATAAAAGCAGAAGATTCTGTGGAATAATAATCCAGATATGGCATTGCAAATAGAATCATGTCCGAAATGAACCTCACAGTGAAAATCGTCCACCTACTACAACATTTGATAAATTGCAATAGTTATTTGATTTTGTAATTTTTATTGAGTGATTCTTACCGAATTTTGTGTGCTGAAAATAACTGTTGCAATTATCCTGTGCGTATACTTTTCACGTATCAACGACTTTATTAGGGAAGAATTCATATTTCATTCTACAGTTATCCTTTCCCACTTGCCTAACGGCGAAGGAACACCCCGCAAGTATGCGCGGACACGCCGCACGTTTTGAAATCTTTGCGCATCCTAATTTTTACGCGGGCCGCTGACGTATCTCTGTGTCCTTGGTGCAAGTGAAATACAAAATATCGAGTGAGTGAGAAAGGCAATTTGGGCCTTGTCCACCCTTGAGGACAGCAAGGGCTGGATCGTCAGAAAAACAGTGACCGTCAAGAAGTGAACATCGTAAGTACCTTCACGCTTACTACCCCTGTGTTTTTCGCTATATGTGCCGGTAATATTTATGAAAGTGATCGAATTCCAAATTTTCCGGTTATTACATTTCATTCATTTTTTTCATACTTTTTTAGTGCATTTTAAAGAGGGTTGTATTTTTTGTTAAAAATGATTTTATCTTTTATCGTATCATGAGTTGGGGCATGGATTTAGGGAATTTATTACGTATTATATCAACATGATACATAACAAATGTAAAGTTCGAATTTTGTTTTTGAATTTGAACTGACGCCACTTTCATAATAACTGACACAGTTCTACATTTTACTTTCAATCCAAAAGTGTATTTAGACATATTCCGGATAAAGTTTCATTACCGTCATAGTATTTATGTAATTTTTGGTGCAAAATCTATTATGAACTGTGATTTTGTGAGTGTACGTGTATTTCTTACGCTCAAAGATTCGTGTATTTCTTTTCATGTAGAATAAGAAACGTCATGTTCTAATTTACCCGCGATATGTCTATAAAAGGTGTATACATTCAGGTATAATATAGCTTTCCTTTAGTTAAAACTGAAGACAAGTGATGAAAAATAAACAATTTCTCAACCTCAAAAGTAGAAATTCCAGCATTTAGAAATGTATAGATTCCCTAACTGTGGTGAATTTTGACTAAAAGAAGCCTATATTATACCAGAATGTACAAACTTCATAAACGTTTTTACATACTTTTTTTTACATCCAATACTTTCACTGTTTCTTCACTGTCACTCATTTTTAGATGAGCACCAAAGAAAATAGTGCAGGACGTGACCCGTCGTCAAGGTCTCCCCGACGGGACCGGAGCCGCTCCCGAAATCCTTCTTCGGGACGGCGGAGTCCGCCACGGGACCCGTCAAGGTCTCCCCGACGGGACCGGAGCCGGTCCCAAAAATCACTGGGAAGGCGGACTCCATCTCGGGACCGGAGCCGCTCCCGAAATCTATCTTCGGGACGGCGGAGTCCACCACGGGACCCGTCAAGGTGTCCCCGACGGGACCGGAGCCGGTCCCGTGGTACCTCGGCGAGGAGAACGCCACCGCGTGACCGGAGCCGGTCATCCATGAGTGCAGGCTCGTCGCAATGCGAGAGCTGTTTATTTCTGAAAGAGCTGGTAGCTCACTACAAAAAAGAGGTACGTAGATACATAGGCGGTCTCACGGAAAACGATGATACTGGATTTACACATTTGTTATATTGTTATGATAGTGTGAAAACGTGTAGGCATTATAGCAATATAATAAAGTACTTGGCAAGATCTATTGACTTTTTCCAGTTTAGCAAGTTCAAATACCGAGATCGGTTTGATATGTAATATAGTTGCAGAATTATGATCCTAATGTTTTAATTCTGTACACTTTAAACAATGTATACATTTTGCACTGTACTTTATCATACTGCGATAATGCCTGAACAGTTTAATTGCACGTGAGTTCGGAAAATTTGAGTATGTATCTGTTTGCGAAAGAAAGCGTTACAAAAAATCATTAATATTTAAATTTAACGTTTATTATAACAACAAGAAAATACAGAGCCGGAAAACACGTTTCAACAAATCGGAAGAAATAAAAACCGTCCTAGAATAGTCTCGCGCTAAACCGCAAAAAACTGTCGAATGCGGAGACGAAAAAAGGCCTGACCCCGGCCTCCGCGCCCTGCTCTCCGGCCCGGCACGGAGAGTGTCAGGCCCTCACACACAGACAGCCGCGAAAGCATATTACCAAATATGGTAATAAAAAGGTCACGGAGCCCCCTAATTGGCGCACGGGAGCTCCGTGAAACAAATCCGTGTGTCAACCGGAATCTATAAAACAGCCGGAACAACAAAGGCGTTTAGAACAATTATAGACGAACCTTGGCGAGCGAATACAGTGATTTTTTGAAGTTTGTACGTGTTGCGCGAACAGTAATCTGTAATAAACCGACCTCCGCGGTAAGCGGTTCTTATATTTATTAAACTGTGTCCTACTCAAAAGTGCAGCACATTTATTTAAAAACCCGACTCACTAGCGGCATAATATTGCGGCAACAGCCAGTCATAAAATCGTAAACAGTATCAGTTACGATCGATTAGTGTAGGTCAGTATTTGCATGAGTATACTGTTTCAATGAAACTTATGAATTGTAATTAACATAAGATTTATATGTATTTTTCGTATTACAGATAAAGGAAGTAAAAAAAAAACAGAGGGAGGTATTATATGGCGGCGGATCAAGGGCCGGAAGAGGGGGAAGAGGAGGACGAGGAGGAAGAGGAGGAAGAGGAGGAAGAGGAGGAACAGGCGGGGCAAACCCGCCAATTTATTTATATTTAAAAATAAATAAGAATATAAAAAATAAGGTGTTTGTTCTATATTTCTTCAACCCACCCTTCAACATTCCACATCCCAAAACACGATATTAATAAATCAATATTACCAGTATTAGTAAAAATTAATTTCAATGGATGTAAATTAAATTAATAATGTAAATATAAATTAATAAATAATGTATTGACTAATAATAAATATTACAGTAAAAGCGTTACTTTAGTAAATATATACAATTCTTAGCAGTTCATAATAAATGTATACCTAAAATATACATAACCTAACCCTAACCTACAATCGTACGAAAATGGATACATTGCCTGTATCACGCTTTTACTGTGACATATGTATCAAGCAAACGCTTCGGTTTTCCTATTTGTATTGTATTTATTGAAAAAGGATCGTAAGCTCCATACAAGCTCATAGATCCGGAACAGCAATCAGTGGTACATATCATTACAGTAAATTCATATAAAGTCAGTAGAAAAGTCAGAGATGAACAAACTTAATTAAATAGAAATATTGTTCTTTTGTAAGAAGCGCGATATAGTATATAGTTCCTTGAGGTGTGGACCGGCGAGAAAGGTCTCTATGCACCAGGGAGGTTTCGGTTTTCCTATGATTACACGTTGGCAGTCCTCCTGAGTAGGCGCCATCTCCTAACCACTAGTCGAACTAAATTTGTCACGTGACTTGCTCTGTAGTATCCAGATAATGGCGGAATTCGTTTTTGGGAATGCTTTTACGGGAATACACTTTTCGTCCTTATATGAGAAGATTTTGATCTAAATAAGGGTTCATTCGAAAGAGGAAGGTTCAATGCAGCGCGGTCTGGTCACGGTTTGAGTCACAGAACTGTTTTAGTGACCTAAAAAATACTTGGAATCTGTGGATGTATTTTGTCGATTTTTCCTCTACTTTAGACACTCATATTATTAAATATCAACACAATCTCGTTGAACCATGACCAGACCGCGCTGCATTGGACCTTCCTCTTTCGAATGAGCCCTCACCCAGCCCCAAATCTTCTCATATAAGGACGAAAAGTGTATTCCCGTAAACCCCTTTTTAGGCCCATTTTTGCCGGTAATGTCACCTCGCTGCATTACCCGTGTCTACCCCCTTAAGGTGATGCTAGCGTGGAGCCCGAACTTCGAATTCCGCGTCGGTAAAACAGTCAACGTTTCATCGAAAATTAGGCTGAACAGAAACTGATTTTAACGCCACCTGAATTATCGCATCCAACTAACGGCATGCTATGCTACGTCACTTTTCGCATACACCTAAATGACACACGGATGGTACGATAGCTATATGCATTATGTACGATGAATCGGACCAATTTTTGCGTGTCGCCGGAGAAACCACAGTTTCTCGAGCGAGTTCGGCTCGCCTTTGATGTGGTGGCAGCCGAGAATCGACGCAGCGTACAGGGAAAAAATCAAGTTTAAATACCCGTATACGTGTGAGACAATACTAACGCAATCAAAATTTAAGATTAAAACCTTTTTATTTTTGACTTTTTTTAAATGAAAATGTTACTAACGTATTTGTGAGATTTTTCTGATAAAAACAAGATCAAACATGACATAATTTGAATTATAATTATTTATTTTCTTATTTATATCTAAATAAGTAAAAATAATGTAAATTATATGGTGTTTGGTCTTATTTTAATCAGAAGAACCTTACAATTACATTGGTAAAAGTTTCATTTAACAAAAATGAAAAATAAAAAAGTTATTGTTGAATTAATATTGTATCACTCAAATGTTTTTTCTCAGGCCCTTTAATTCTCGGACCTCTTTCTCTTTCGGTATTTGTCCTTTTCTACATTCGCCAGCATTGAAGAACTCGCTCCAGCCGTGTTGTTCTTCCAACATCACATTTTCGTTACCTATTCATCCAATATTTGGGCGTAACGCAAAATCAGGGTCCAGCATAATATCACATTCTATGCTGAAAAAACATACTAACTTCTCTGTCTAAAAAAATTTTAATAACTCTGGCAACATATTTATTTTCGGGGTGCTTTTCATAAGTAATCAGTATTTCACCAAATTGTTCAGAATATCAATTTTTATAACATATAAAAAAATCATTGAAATCGGGAAGGACGTATTTGTTCTTCAGTTTCACTAAAAAAAAGAATAATAATAGCAACAAAAAATAATGATAGTACGTCTTGTGACACATGGGTTGAAAATCGCTATCCTAGTCGATAGAACGATGCGTGAAAAAAAAATGTACGCGTCGGAGTTCATCGCCTCTTCGAGACTCGAACTTCCCATTCTCCACAATACATTGTATCGTCGTCGACGGTTCGGTCGACGCACACATATTCACATATACGAGCTGCGAATGAGCGCGCGGTCGAGCACAGAAAACGAACAAACTGCGCCCTTCAGAAAAAACGAGGAACTAAATTTGTGGTCTGCTTTACCTTTTTGACGTCTTTCGCGAGTGAACAATCAACGAAATCGTAGTTTTCAAATTACTTCTTTCTGGAGACTTGTACATCATCCCTTAGGTACTCGTTTTATTATATCCGCCCCAAAGAATATCAGTCTGGTCCCTATTTGGACAAACTATTGGCAGAAATGTTTATATTACGAATAAATCAATGCAGGTGAGTCCGATCCGCCATTTTCTTGACCGTTGACAGACAGCAATTTCAATATTTTATAAGTTTTTGACGATTTGAATAATATAAGGACCAGACAAATATTCTTTAGAATCTCCTGAACACGTCCCTCAAATTTTTCTTCATTCTGTTTAGAAATGAGGACGTAATTTGAAAACTCGCGTCTAGGGATTTTTCTAGGGACTGTCGGTAAAGTTTTTGACACTCGCATCACCTTAATCATCGAATAAAAATTTTGAAAAAAAATATGATATACAGCTAATGAATACCTACTATTTGCACTTTAATGTGATCAAATATCTTAAATAGTTTCCGAGAAAAAAAATGATAAAGTTTTTGCGTTTTACCCTCATTTCTCCCTTATCAGAGGGGATAGGGGGTTGACATTGCACACAATTGTTGTTTAGGCAAAAAGCATTATGTGGTATAAATATCAACCGAAAGTGTTGCTGGGGCCGATTCACTATGCTTATACGGCTAGACCCTTTCATACTTTTCAATTTTCTATCCTTTTCTCTTTCAATTTTAAATCGTTCGTTAAATAATATTATTTTCCTTTTTCCGCGTCGCGTCATTTTTCGTATATAATTTGCTATCGTTACCGTAACAGTAATACCGTAATAAAAGGCCGATCGCGAACGCGTAGTGCGTGTGCATCAGGTTTTCATCTCTTCTTCGCCTTCCAGATTTCCAGACAACCCAGCGAAAAGCGATTACCAAACGAATACCGTATTATCATATATCATTTAACATCGAGTTTGGTAAGTTATCTATTTCATTTTGTCCAATACGACGAATCTGGATTTAGTGAGGCAAAACGGGCGATCTTGAAACCGCGTGTTCTGGAAGTTTCCCACGAGATCGTTCCGTGCAACATCGCGTTCAAGATATCGAAGGTATTTCGCATTTTTAATAATAATTCCGTTTACGATAACGAGAGGCGGCGCACGAGACCGTTGGTCTTGGAAGTTTTCCCCCTGGGACCGTCTTCCTCTCACTGCGTACTGATTGTTCACCGAAATCGCCGCTCGAATCATCTTAAAATTCTGTCTTACGATACAATAGATTTCAATATTACCTAATTTCACTTATCTTGTCAATATATATATATATAACTTTCATTTTTCTGTATTTTCAACAACTCGTACTCACTGTTAACCAAACCATTGTTATTGTTATGTTTTTCTTTTTTTGAGATTATACTTTTTGTTACACATAACTAGTTTCACATTCATTTTTGGTTCACACACACTTCCTTCCGATACATTCACGCTAACCATCTTCGCACAACTTCGCACGAGGGGCCCGTATGGGACCAGAGCATTGGCGGACTCAGAATAAATTCAGGATCTTACTTTAGATTTTCGATTCTTTTAAATTATTCCAATCGTACCGACCTAACATCGTCGAACACGATTGGGACCGGTGGCAGCGATAATACCGTTCTCAACCGCGTATTAATCATCCAGAAAGTAAAAGAAATAATAATATAAATTAACATGAATTTCTCCAAATTTCTTTTCTTTTTATATTTTGTACGTCGCGCGACGTAACAATAAACATCCTTCGCCGCGCGGTTAAGCAGTGCGACGCACTTGGAAATTTCCCAGCTAACCGCGCCGTACAAAGAAAATTCTTGTTCTACCCTACTAGCGAGATACCTCTCCTACCTGCAAGGCATGCGTCAGCCGACCTTTCCACAAGGAATGAGTGCAATTAAGAACGAAACAATTAGTATGGAACGGAATGAAATTGTTTGAATGACTATCGAATGCGAAGGTTTGCGCGACAACCACTGACGTTTGAAATTTGTCGACCGATGTTCAAGATCGTCTCGTAACCGTAATACCGAACAAAGGCCGATCGCGAACGCGTGGTGCGTGTGACAAGTTTTCATCTCTTCTTTACCTTCCGGATTTCCAGACGACCCACAGCAAATAGCGATTACCAAACGAATACTGTATTATCTTATATCATTTAACATCGAGTTTGGTAAGTTATCTATTTAATTTTGTCCAATACGACGAATCTGGATTTAGTGAGGCAAAACGGGCGATCTTGAAACTGCGTGTTCTGGAAGTTTCCCACGAGATCGTTCCGTGCAACATCGCGTTTAAGGTATCGAAGATATTTAACATTTTTAAATAACAATTTAATTGTTCACCGGAATCGTCGCTTGAATCATTTCAAAATTGCATAATTTACTTTTCTTGTTAATATATATATATATTTCTCATTTTTCTGTATTTTCAACAGCTCGTACTCTCTGTTATCCAAACCATTTGATTGTTACGCTTTTCTTTTGAAATTATACTTTGTGTTACACCTAATTAGTTTCAAATTCATTCTTGGTTCAAACACACTTCCTTCCTATACATTCACGCTTACCATCTTCACACGAATTCGCACAAGGGGCCCGTATGGGACCAGAGCATTGACGGACTCAATAAATAAATTCAGAATCTTACTATAAATTTATCGATTCTTTTAAATTGTTCCAATCGTTACCGACCTAACATCGTCGAGCACGATTGGGACTGGTGGCAGCGATAATACCGTTCTCAACCGCGTATTAATCACTCAGAAAGTAAAAGGGATAATATAACTAAATACCAATTTCTTTTCGTTTTATATTTTGTACGTCGCGCACCGTATCACGCTCGCGACGTAACAGACGCTTGAAGTTGGAAAGTTTGAACTTTTTGATTGAAGCTGGCGCGAGGCGTCAAATGAAAAGCGGCAGCCGAAGCCGAACGGAGATAAAAACACAAGACGATCAGAAACATGATAGAACGCGAAGCGATCTAATCCGACACACGACACATGTTTGTACGTATTTACAAGTCGTCATAAAGTGCAGTGTTTGCTCAATCGTTTGGGAATGATATTTTGAACTCTAAAGTGGATTTTGGTTTTTATTCATATTAAACTAAAAATGTATTTAATAGAAATATAATCAAACTTCAAGAACAATGAGTAAGAAAAGATCAATTGAAGAGGAACATCGTAATTTTCAAGAAAAATGGAAACTTCAATATTTTTGTGTTCAAAACAAGAATAAAGTATTATGCCTGATATGTAAAAACTCTATTTCAGTTGCTAAGGAATATAATCTTAAAAGGCACTATGACACAAATCATAAAACAGACTATGATCAATACGTTGGAAAACTTCGTGAAGACAAATTGTCGGAATTGAAATCAATTCTTCAAAAACAACAAAGTGTATTCACTAAATATGTTGGAGATAATACAGCTGCTGTAAAAGTTAGTTATATATTATCACATTTAATCGCAAGCAGATCGAAACCATTTACTGAAGGAGAATTTATTAGCGAATGCCTAATTAAAGCAGCGGCAGTATTATGTCCAGCACAAGTAAAAAAATTTTTAACTGTAAGTTTAAATCGAAATACTGTAGCTAGCAGAGTTGATGAAATAGCCGAGAATTTGAGAAATCAGCATAATTCAACAATATCAACATTTCAAGCCTACTCTATTGCAATTGATGAAAGTAGAGATATTCGAAATATCGCTCAGCTGGCCGTTTTTATTCACGGATGCGATGTTAATTTAAAAATAAGTGAAGAACTTTTCGAAATCATTCCCATGCATAATACAACCACTGGAGCTGATATTTTTGATGCACTTATGGAAGTTTTGAAGAAGTATAAGTTACTATTGGAAAAGTTGGTTTGTCTTGCAACTGATGGTGCACCTACCATGACCGGTATTACTAAGGGAGTTGTTGAAAGATTAAAAGAAACATGCCAACAGCATGGTAATAATAATTTTGAACATTTTCATTGTATTATTCACTAGCAAGTACTATGCTCCAAAGTTTTAAATATCGGACATGTTTTAAAAATAGTTACCAAAATTGTAAATTATATTCGAGAACGTGGACTCGCAGCGGCGACGACGAGCCGTCAATGAGCCTGTGGCTATTGTATACAGTGAATATGGATTTTTCAGATAGCGATTTTTGTGAGAAGAGATTTATAGAAGCGTATTGAGAAAGTTGTGCGAGTTCTGTGTGGAATGCACCATTGGTGAGTCCCCTCAATTATTAAAATTGTCAAGTTTAAGTTCCGGCAACGGCTATTTTCTCCGCCCGCGCATTATATTCAAAGGTTTCGACGAACCTCTCCCTTTTCCAGCCCCCTTTACAATTCCCAATTTTGATCCTTCCATTCGACGCACAACGTATACGGACTTTCCTGCGGACTTTTTCCCCACCCTGAGATTTTTCCCTACCCTACACTGTCCTCCACTGCGTACTCCCCCGCGAAATACTGTAAGGGCGGAAGTGCCACGAAACCCATCCCCTGTAAGCACCTCCGATACCCCTTTCCTTTTTTGATTTCGATTGCCACCGCGAGTGGCTGGCGCCCAGCGATTGTAACGAGTTTTGTAACGAAAATTATATTATAGAGTGAACCCCCAAAAGGGTCACAGTATGTATAATATACAATACATTGAGCTTGACACTGAGTCTAATAAATACATAATACATAATATAATCATTCTAAAAATCGTATTTTATCGATTTTTTGAACCTTGAAAACATGCAGCCCCCAACTTAATACAAAATAATCATGTGGCCCGTAATAACATATGAGTTTGACATGCCTAGTGTAATATGTACCGAAAATCACGATAAAAATGGGAAAGGGGTGGTTCTCCATGCAGAAGTAAATCAGAAATATATTTAGAATGTCAATCTTTAATTATTGATTCAGTCAACTTGCAATCATAAATTTAAGACTGCTCTCCCATTGAATCGACTAAGAAGCAACATCAAGCACGTGTGCACCTGAAGGGCAACGTATGTAGCTAATCCAATCATATTTGTGAACAATGTCATGACTTGCAGAAGTGCCGTGATTTGGCTCTTATTATTCTTATTACGTCCACTACACTATTCAAACAAAATTAAAGGACGTGATAAAAAAATGTTCCATCTGACTTTTTGTAACTTTATAATAAAAAGTGGTACATAATTCTATCTGGACTCATCTTAAAATGAGAGGGGGTCCAAGAGTTGCCTCTGTGAATACCGGGTCTTACTGGGTTGCCAGGCCACTCGGCTGTATTTTCACTTACACGAAAATTACTCTTTCACCGGTGGGCCCTCCGGTTCATCCAGCTCGACAAACGTTAACTCAAGAAATTAAACATATTATTTCTTTTCCAAATTTTTACAAATTGAAATGTCACTATGGACATTACAAAATTTCTTTCTACACTGAGTGCACCATGAATTAAAAGATTGCACTGTCTCGTTTAAAATGACCCCTGAAAAGCTGCGGCACGATCTTTTATCTAAGTTTGAATGAAAAGCGCGTCAGCAGTGTTACAACAACTCTAGGTACACCAGCAAAAGCTTACACAACCGCCTTGTATCTTTGTGTGTCTCCACATGTGTAATACCACCACGATGCCTTATTATTTATCGGCATCGTTAATGCATGTTGATGCATTGTCTCATTGATTCTTGCAGTTTTGAATCACTGCAGTGTCATAACAGTTCTTTAGAGACTCCTCAATGTTGGATCTAACAGATCCCATACATGCTTGAACGGATTAACATCGGGATTTACCCCTGGGTGGTGGTGAATAGTCGACATACTATGCGACTGAAGAAAGTGTGCCAAACAGTGTAACCAGCTTGTAATGTACCTTGGGGTTAATCTGATGTCTACTGCACATGTTTCGATCGAAGCAGTTTTCAGGAATCATTTTAAAGGTATCACTACAATATCCAAATTTATGATGAATTGATTCTTAAAATTTTTTAATGTCCACAACACTGTTTCAATTTTTAACAATTTAGGAAACAAACGGTATGTTTAATTTCTCAGATGTTACATAGATTGACAAATTGATTAAATCGAAAAAATAGAAGCAGCACATGCTATATGAATTTTTATCATATAGTTACAAGGGATCAAATATCGGCAAATTTTTTATCACAATTCAATGATCCTTTGTGTGCAATCCGTTGGACAGTACTTAATTTGGTACAGACCGGAAAATACTTTCATAAAATTAGTTTAAAGGGTTATTCTACTCCGGTATCAGAAAAATTGAGCTACTTTTCACCATTTATTCTGAAAAAAATTAACTGTTTTGGTTTCTATTAGACAGCTCTTATATAATATTATTAATCTTTTTAGTTGCTTCAAATAGAACATCTTTAATGGTGTTGAAATTGCACCTCAAAAAAATATCTGTATCCATGGTGAGAGCCTTACACTGTAGGGAATTTCTGTAAGGAGGCTTATTAGAAACAAAAAATGTTTTCTTTGTTTTAAGCAACTAAAAAGGTTATTTAAAAAATGCTATTACATTATATAAGAGCAGTGTAATAAATGCTGAAAAATCTATTTCGTTGTAGGAGGTATTTGCTTAGAAAAAAGCTGCATTAAATAGCTTAATTTTTAGGTGTCGAAGTAGAATGATCCCTTAATTGACGATGAGTAAATGGATCATTAAAGCTTGACGTAGTAATTCGATCTATACCAAGCCGTGACATTGTTTAAAAATACAAATCTGTGACTTGGTGCAAGAAATACTAATGTCAGTTTTTATAAAGTTGAAATATTAGCACTTAAAGATACGTAAAACAATTTACGCTCAACTAATTATTTACAGATTGAATACCGGTTATTTCGTCATTTTTGCAAAAATATGACATTTGCACTTCTTGTAACAGGCCATAGAAATACACCATCCGAGTATGAGGAAACCCATTCAATCAACTCTCAGCACCTTTCGGATGTTCACGCTCCTGCCGGAGCTTCGCAGCTGATTCTCTGAAGATCACAACCCTGTATCAGAAATTGTCACTTTACTATGTAAGTTTACATCCTCGACTCATCTCTGCATGAAAAATCACTCCATTCTTGTTTGTACCACAATTCTCGGCACATTCTGTATATGAATGATGTATGTACTGTAACGTGATGCCACGAGTGCCCCACCCCCCATGATATATGAAGTATATGAAGAAAACGTAGGTGAAGAGATTCAGATTATCGAAGAAATTATAGACGAAATAGATTTCGATGCCGAAGAAAATCAAGTAAGTAACAACAATGAAGGCGAAGAAACAATTAAATCAGTGTTGGAAGGTAATGAGCTGATAGTGAGCGATGAAATACCTTCCGTAGAAGACATGAACGAAGAAACGAATGAAGATGTTGCAAGTTACAACAGCGACTGGGTGGTAGAAAAAGCGGAACCACAACAGTCGGAAACGCAAATTTCAAAAGGAATAGATTTTGTTGATTTTGCATAGGTTTTTGAAGAAGTAAAAAATCTTGCAACACATTCGACTATTGGATGTGCCATCGAACATTTTGACATAGTTGGATGTCAACAATACGGATTGGAAAAAGTGTGCCATGTACAGTGCCAATGTACAATTACGTAGAGCGCATACCCTGTCTTCGACAGAACGATGACACTATGGACATCAACCACGCCGCTGTTTCCGCAACAATGGTGACGCGCGACGGATAAAATCAACTAGAAGCATTATTGTCTGGTGTAAATGTGTTCTGTACGACGAAAAGAATTCACGAAAAATGTCAGAATGACATAATCCATGCCTTCGAAGTGGCCGTACAACGCGAAATGGAAGATGCTGGAAAAGAAGAAAAAGAATTAGCTATAGCAAGAGGCGACATACATCCAGAATCTAATATGCCATGGATCTCAGTTGTCGCAGATGACAGCTGGATGAAAAGATCATACCGCGGAGGAGATTACAATTCTCTTTCTGGCGTAGGAGCCACCATGGGATATAACACGAAGACAGTGCAGTGTATGGTTCGTGGAAGAGCAATTAAAAAGAAAGAAGAAGCGCCCGAGCATTGCTGTTTCAAAAACTGGAGTCGTCAGATAAGTTCAACCGGTATGGAAAGTGCTGCTATCATCGAAAGATTCAAATGCAGTATAGAAATGCACGGCCTAGTATACACTCTATATTAGTTGCCGATGGCGATATCTGTGTGTTCAAGAAGAGATTGGACAATAATCCATATAAAGAGTATAGGGTGCATGTACGAAAAATAGAATGCACCAATCATCTACTACAGAATTTCAGTAGAAAAATAAACATCTTGGAGAACTTATGAGCATAGTGGGATAACGATTAGACGAAGAGGAGCCCAGATTGGATTCTTTGTGGGAAAAGGACCGAATCGACGTTCCCTTCAAATAAATGTGCATAAATCTATGAGTTTAATTTTAGCCGTAAGCTTCGTACTGACTTGTGGATTTTGCCCAAACGAATGCTCTCGGCGAACGAACGTGAAATTTCTCCGGCTGTTCGCACAAACCTTTCTACCTGGGGTACCGTAAACCTTTCTATTTGAGTTCTTTCTTCCGTAAACCAGTCGAAGTCAGAATGTCGACAGGAACAGATGTCACGATCGCCAGTGCAGCGTATATTGTTATAAATACAATAATTAAAAGAAAAAGAAGAAGAAAAAATCAAGATAAACGATGGTGGATTAGTCAAATATATAAAAATAGAGCAACCTCTAGTGGTGAAAATCTAATTAGAGATTTACAGGTAGAAGCTAGTGGACATTTAAAAAATTTTGTGTGCTTTTTAGCAACGGGAGATTCATATACGAGTCTTCAGTATCTATTTAAAGTATCCAAACAATTAATATCAAAAATTGTTCCGGATTTCGAAAATCAGTTTATGACGGTTCATCAGGCCATATCATAAACTGAGTTTTTCCGACCTACTTGAACCTGGCACCCGACTTTGAAAAAATCAATTTTTTCCAATTGCATTGTATTCTCCTTCGTATGTACCCGTTTGTACCACTTTTCTTTTCGTTTGTACCCTAAGGGGTGAAAAGATATGAGGGGGTGAAAATAGCCTAGCACCCCACTTTAACATTTTTCAAATCTTTTTACGGGTGCTGTTTCTTAATCGTTTGTACCCGTTTATACCACCTTCAGTTTCGTTTGTACCCCAAGGGGTTCGTTTGTACCGACTTTTGAAAAAACTCGCAAGGGGTAACTTCGCCATTTTTTAAGATTTTTCAAATCTTTTTACGGGTGCTGTTTCTTAATCGTTTGTACCCGTTAGTACCACAAGGGGGTCGTTTGTACCGTCTTTTGAAAAAACCTGCAAGGGGTAACTTCGTCATTTTTTAAGATATTCGAAATCTGAAAGCGGGTGCTGTTTCCTAATCGTTTGTACCCGTTTGTACCACCTTCACTTTCGTTTGTACCCCAAGGGGTTCGTTTGTACCGTCTTTTGAAAAAAGCACCAAGGGGCAACTTCGCCATTTTTGTATATTTTTTATATTAATGACATAAAGACTATAAATATTGCGTAACTAGTATTACTAACTTCAAATCTACGACCTACAGTATTTCATCGTCTATGCGGTGGTCGGAAACTCTATAGTGGCTCGTTAAAAGAAAGGAACTATTTGTGATGATGAGATCTCTTATGTGCTGAATAACAGAAAACAACGCAAAACTGTTTCCATCCCCATAACATGGACTATGGCACATAAAAAAAATACGTGTTGAATATTTTTATAAAACCTATATTTCCCCAAAGTTTCATCAAAATAGGCGTGTTACACTTCGATACGTTTCATTGTATGTGCTGTTGAGTCGCGAAAATAATTGTTGGAAACAGTAATGTGTTTCTCGGTAATTATTTAGATTATGGACGGCGGAATCAAATTTGATGATAAGTGACCAAGTCTTCTCAGTTATATGTATAGTGATCGATATTATCGACAGCCTTGATGATTCATTATCGACAATCTTGAACAGGTAGTCATTAGAAAATGTTTAAAGGTACTTAATATTTAGAACAAATATACGCGTTAATGCTTAAACAATTAGAAAACAGCACCCACAAGGAGATTTGAAAAATCTTCAACAACGCCAAAGTTGCCCCTTTGTGCTTTTTTCAAAAGTCGGTACAAACGAACCCCTTGGGGTACAAACGAAACTGAAGGTGGTACAAACGGGTACAAACGATTAAGAAACAGCACCCGTAGAAAGATTTGAAAAATGTTAAAGTGAGGTGCTAGGCTATTTTCACCCCCTCATATCTTTTCACCCCTTAGGGTACAAACGAAAAGAAAAGTGGTACAAACGGGTACAAACGAAGGAGAATACAATGCAATTGGAAAAAATTGATTTTTTCAAAGTCGGGTGCCAGGTTCTGGTAGGTGTTTTTCCGAAGGGTAAATTCGGCAGCGGTCGATTAACGGTACTTGGAAATTTGTAAACGGCACAGTAAAATTGTTCGCACGAATATCCTTTGATGGACCGACAGCCGTCGGAACCGTTCGTTCGTGCCCAGGGCCTTCGCGAACACATAACGGGCCGTTTTCGGCGCACGAATGCTCTAGTGAGTACGAGGCTACAGCCGTCGAAAAGCGTTCGTTCGCACTCTGGGTCTTCGCGAACACATTAACGGGCCGTACTCACTTGAGCATTTTTGCCCGAACGAACGTTTTCGGCGCGCAAATGCACAGGTCAGCACGAGGCTTTAGATGGCATAGTCAGAGGTGTGCGTGGACGGATTTTCGGCCACGGTTTTGAAGGCTTTAGAAAGTAGGCCATGCGATCCAGAATTGTACAAAACAACCGAAACCACAGGTAAATTGCATTGATGATCATTCTTTACATTTAAATGAATTTAAAAAATTGATGAAAGTAAGAGTTTCTGATTCTAGTTTTAAATGCGAAATCGAAGTCGAAGCTTTGTTTGATACTAGAAGCCGAATTACTCTCATCAAAGAACAATTTATTCCGCGACATATAATTACAGTAAAAGCTGGATATATGCAACAGAGATTGGGACCCAGACGTTGCATATATCCAGCCGAGGTGTCGATTCTGGGCATTTAATGTTGCATATATCCAGCCAAAGTGTCGATTCTGAGTCCATACACATCGTTTGTATTTAGCCGCGATGTCAATTCTGAGTTCGTACACATCATTTAGACAGGCTCTACACCAAAGATGCATCAAACACGCGACGCGCGACGTGAGGTAAATACCGCGCATATAAAATTGTTTAAATTTTTCAGGATCAATTTGCTGCACTGGTTTACGCAATTTAGCAACATGTAACATTTACATTACGTTGCATGTTGTATATTGCATGTTGCATGTGGTATATTGCGTGTTTGATGCATCTTTGGTGTACGGCCTGCATTATACATATGTAGCCGATGTGTCAATTCTATGTTCTTTATTCTATTATTATTGCTTACTTATTTTATTATTATTCTATTATTATTGTTAGCTTGTAGGTTACTTTAATTTTCAATAGGAAAAAGCTGTCCGATTTGAAATCACAGGCTTTTCCTAACTCCATAAAGCATCTAATTTCCAGTCAATAGTTCCGCAGCGTATTCTGAATAAATAAATAAATAAATATAATTCAAGCTATATCGTGTTCGGTATCATTTTAATCAGAAAAATCTCACCAATGCGGTAGTAAAAATTTTATTAAAAAAAAGTCTACAATAAAAAAGTTTTGTAATCTACTGTCTGTCCCTTTCTACGTTCACGCTTGGCTGGTCGTCGCGTGTAACCCGAGATTCGACACGAAAAAGGCAGCATGCCTCACGGTAAGTGAAGGTACCGCGGCGGAAACAGGTACCTGCGCAGGTACCTCCGAAGAAACAATCACAACTATATCTGCTGCGGATGATTTTCTTACGGAGAGATTATATGAAGAAAACATAAAATATAGAAAATGTTGAAGAAATGGAAACTATCGATGAAATTGTACAAGAAGGAGATTTCTACAGGGTGTCATGTAACGCATTTTCACGCTCCTAGATGGTGGTAGGGGGGGTGATTCTGAACAACTTTTTCCTTTGCGAAAAAGTGGTCCGAAGCTTCCTTTTTGAATTATTAAGCAAAAACACTGACCAATCCGAACGCGTATAACGCGCGGGCTCAGGGACGGCAGCGTCGGCTACGAAGCGGGGTTTTACGTAGGTCGCGAACGAACGGCTCGGCACCCCGTTAGCATAGCACAATAAAAAAATTTAACTAGTTAAACATTTTTTGTTGTTGTTCAAAACGAATACGGAATCTAATCTCTTGTCGCCTGTCATTGTGTAAAAAAGGAAATTTTAAACATTCTAAATAACAAATAAAAATATTTGAAATGAAATAATGAATACAAATTTTAAAACAATTTCAGTGAAACTTACCCATTCGTTCGTAAATTCCTATCTGGGTCAATCCTGGGTTATTGTGTCGGTCTTCATCACTTGACGAAGAAACACGTGTGCAGAACAGCTGATTTCACGGTCGGGCTAGTGAACTCGCCTCGTTTATTGTACTTAGGTATCGCACTCGCGCAGCCCCTTTCGGGGTCGATTTTTTCACTGAAACGACCACACAAAATCACTGTCACTTTTCACGCACTTTAACCTTATGACTTGAATTATTAAAGTTAGCTGCATAATGAATAAGTAAACTTATGTTTACTGTACGCTTAATAAATTGCTGGCCTCGAAAGGGGCCGATTGTTTTAATCGATGAACCAATGTTTTCTCTACGTGTAAACAATAGGTGGTCCCGAAAGGGGCCGATTGTTTTAAGAATGCATGAAGGATTCAATGTATCCCCCTTGATGCTCCAAGCAAATCGCTGCGCGTGAGGCAACTGACTGCTGCACCTTCCGCAATGTGTCTACGATAATGTTTGCGACGGCACCATGAATTAGTGCCATTGCCTGGTCCGCCGTTTCAAACTTTGGAAATGTTTATTGTTCCAACCATTCGAAAAATCGGCAACGTTGACTTTTTCCAGGCAGGTAAACTCTCCGATATAGAAGTTACTGTAACACGTTTGCCGATTGCTAATTGACCCTTCGGAAAAACCCACTTTGGGGATGAAGCGAAAAAGTCAAATTCAGGTAAACCTATCTCATAAACTTCGTATAAATACCGTCAAATTGTTGGAACAGAAATCATTTTCAAAGTGAAAAGCTAGGTGAAAACATCATGACGCGTTCGACCGAGGAGTATTATAATATGTTTTGCATTTATGTGGAATGCAACTATAACTCCAATCTTGCTGCCGAGCAATATTGTGAACAGTACGGACCCGTTAATGCACCAAGTGCACCTACTTTTCGGCACCTTGCTTCGCGGCTTCGCACAACAGGATCGCTGCTACCGGTCACAACGGATACCGGCCGCACCACCCGTTCCTCCGTAGCTCAGGAAGAACATGTTCTTGCTGAGTTTGAGGAAAATCCGACCACGAGCATACGCGAGGTCAGCCGATGCACCAAGTAAGTAATAATTTTAAGTAATTATAATAATTTTAATATGAAAATATAATTCTTGTTTTAATATTTTTGTTTCATTTGAGTGTTGGCCGTGGAACCGTGCACCGGATCGTGCAGGAGAATCAACTGCACCCGTACAAATTCACGCGGGTGCAGCATCTGTACCCGCAAGATTACATCCAGCGGATGGAGTATTCCCGGTGATTGTTGGGAAAAATCGAACGGAATCCGTCGTTCAGCACGTCTGTTTTGTGGACAGATGAAGCCCTCTTTACACGAGAGGGATGCTTCAACGCCCACAATTCACACGTGTAGAGCGATGAGAATCCGCACGCGATTCGCCCACATGCAGCGCAGCACCGCTGGTCATTAAATGTATGGGCCGGCATTTGCGGCGATTTTATCGTTGGGCCGTACATTCTACCGAGTAGATTGGACGGCCCGGCGTACAGAGTGTTTTTAGAACATGTCCTTCCGGATCTCATGCAGAGAATTCCTCCCGAAATTCGGGGGGACATGTTCTATCAACATGATGGTGCACCTGCACATTTCGCCGTAAATGTTCGCGACTACCTACATGAAGCCTTCCAGGACAGGTGGATTGGCCACGGTGGGCCTGTAGCGTGGCCCCCACGATCACCGGATATGAATCCGTTGGATTTTTATTTTTGGGGATATCTGAAGGTATGTTTACAGTTATGTATCCATTTAATTATGTTTTTGTATTTTTAATAATAATTATTTTTATTCAATAATTATTTTAGAGCGAGGTATATCGACACCCCATTGAAACGGCGGGCGAGGAAATGGCACTAATCCAAGGTGCCGTCGCAAACATTTCCGTGGACACATTGCGGAAGGTGCAGCGGTCAGTTGCCTCACGTGCAGCGATTTGTTTGGAGCATCAAGGGGGATACGTGGAACCCTTCATGCATTCTTAACACAATCGGCCCCTTTCGGGGCCACCTATTGTTTACACGTAGAGAAAACATTGGTTCATCGATTAAAACAATCGGCCCCTTTCGGAGCCAGCAATTTATTAAGCGTACAGTAAACATAAGTTTACTTATTCATTATGCAGCTAACTTTAATAATTCAAGTCATAAGGTTAAAGTGCGTGAAAAGTGACAGTGATTTTGTGTGGTCGTTTCAGTGAAAAAATCGACCCCGAAAGGGGCTGCGCGAGTGCGATACCTAAATGCAATAAACGAGGCGAGTTCACTAGCCCGACCGTGAAATCAGCTGTTCTGCTCACGTGTTTCTTCGTCAAGTGATGAAGACCGACACAATAACCCAGGATTGACCCAGATAGGAATTTACGAACGAATGGGTAAGTTTCAGTGAAATTGTTTTAAAATTTGTATTCATTATTTCATTTCAAACATTTTTATTTGTTATTTAAAATGTTTAAAATTTCCTTTTTTACATAATGACAGGCGACAAGAGATTAGATTCCGCATTCGTTTTGAACAACAACAAAAAATGTTTAACCAGTTTAATTTTTTTATTGTGCTATGCTAACGGGATGCCGAGCCGTTCGTTCGCGACCTACGTCAAGCCCCGCTTCGTAGCCGACGCTGCCGTCCCTGAGCCCGCGCGATATACGCGCTCGGATTGGTCAGTGTTTTTGCTTAATAATTCAAAAAGGAAGCTTCGGACCACTTTTTCGCAAAGGAAAAAGTTGTTCAGAATCACCCCCCCTACCACCATCTAGGAGCGTGAAAATGCGTTACATGACACCCTGTATACAGAAGAACATGAATTGAATACCACCGATGAAGACGAAGAAATAAATTGGTTGGTAGAGAAAGCCGAACCACAACAGCCAAAAGAACCAATTTCGGAAGGAATAGATTTTGCTGATTTTGCATATGTATACGAAGAAATAAAGAATCTTGCAAAACACTCACCTATTGGCTGTGGCATTGAACATTTTGAAATAATTGGATGTCAACAATATGGCTTAGAAAATACGTATAATGTACAGTTGCCGAATGTGCAATTACGTAGGACACATTCCGTGTCTTCGAAAGAATGATGGCATTATGGATATTAACCATGCCGCTGTTTCTGCAACAATGGTTACGGGCGGCGGATATAATCAACTGGAGGAATTACTCTCTGGCGTGAACATGTCTTGCATGACAAAAAGGATGTACAAGAAATGTCAGGATGACATAATCGATGGCTTCGAAGTGGTCGCACAACAAGAAATGGAAGAAGCTGGAAAAGAGGAAAGAGAATTGGCTATTGCAAGAGGCGCTGTGCTTGCAGGATATAATATACCGTGGATTCCAGTTGACGCAGATGGCAGCTGGATGAAAAGATCGTACCGCGGAAGAGACTACAATTCTTTTTCGACCATACCATACGAGAAAAGTGCTGTATATCAGCGTGAAAAATAAATTTTGTATGATTTGCCAAACAGCAGCAAAAAAGAAAGAAGCAGCGCGCGAGCATTGCTGATTCAAAAACTGTGGTCGTCAGCAAAGTTCAACCGGTATGGAAAGTGCTGCTATCGTCGAAGGATTCAAATGCAGCATAGAAATGCACGGCCTAGTATATTCTATATTAGTTGCCGATGGCGATAGCAGCGTGTACAAGAAAATATTGGACAATGATTCATATAAAGATTATATGGTGCATATACGAAAAATAGAATCCACCAATCACCTGCTACAGAATTTCAGTAGGAAAATAAACGACATCATAGCAAAAGGCCGCTACAAAGAGCAAAGAGCTGTCGTAAAGGACAATGCTCTGCGGCTGCGTACTGGAATAAAGAAAGCTGCAGAATACCGATTCAAAGAAAAAATCAGACTAGTTGATCAAATAAAAAATTTGAAGGTGGACATGAAAAATGTACCGAGTCATGTTTTCGGTGAAAACAAGGAGTGTCAGAAGTTAGCATATTTCTGCACCAAATATCCTGATCCGAACAGAGTAAATTATGTTCCACGATTGAAGCAAGGTGGTATATATCAAAGCATTGAAGAAGCGATGCAGCCACTCTTCGCTCAAGCTGAAAGTTTGTTGTACGCTTTAAATAATAATGCTGTAGAAAGCTTTAATAATATAATTGGCAAATTCATCGGAGGAAAAAGGATAAACTTTGGACGAAGAGGCTCATATCAGGTCTACATGCTCCGCTGCATAGAGTCTCCGCTGCTGTCGTCCAATTTAACACTAAAGAGACCTTTAGCAAATTGAGTATGGCAATAAATAAAGAGCCGACAACCATCGTAAGAAAGATGGAAGAATGTACGAGAATGGCATCGAAATATAAAATGAAGCGAAAGCATCCTCCTTCAGAAATCAGAAACAATCGTACGACCAGGATTATGGCCCCAGTGCAGCAAAACCAGATATGGAAGAGACTGTATACTCTTCCGAGTATGAAAGGCACATGGCTATACTCTATGAGTGGCAGACGATGCGGAACACGATCGAAGCGGAAACTCGCGATCAAGCGAAAAGCGAAAAGTGGATAGCTTACAGGAGAAAATTATTAACCGCATCAAATTTCGGCAAGATATGCAGATTACGAAAAGATACACCGCAGGCAAATACTTTGAAGAGTATAATGTATCCGCAAATACCGAATTTACGTTCCCTCGACCACGGAAGGGAGAACGAGGCAAACGCCTTGAGGCAATTAGAAGACGAAATAAGAATTCATATTCTACCATGTGGTCTCTTCATCGATGCTGTTGTGCCTTACTTAGGTGCTACTCCTGACGGCATTGTAGACGATGATACCATCGTCGAAGTAAAATGTCCTGAATCGGCGAAGGATTTATCGCCTGCTGAAGCAATAGAGCAACTTCCTGCAATACGGTGTATTTTCCGGGGTGATGAAATGAATAAAATTCATCACTACTATTATCAAGTGTAAGGACAGTTGCACATAACGAATAGACGATGTGCCCTTTTCTGTTTATGGACGCCGAAAGGAATGAAAATTATAAAAGTACCAAGAAATGATACATTCTGGGCAACAGAGGAAAAACTAAGGAAGTTTTATGAGGGCCGCATGTTGCCAGAAATCATAGGTAGTAGATTCAATCGACACCAGTCGATTAAAGAACCCCCGTACGTAAAAACAGAAAGAGGAACGGCTGCGGGAACGAGGCGGAGTCCCTACCGCGGAAGACGGCCACGGGGAGGAAGAAGAGGCAACAGGGGCCGCGTTAACAATTATTTTATATCATTTGCATAATTAATCGATTAAATAAATTGTCCATTAAAAAAAAATCATTGTTAGTATTGTACGGTGGTGTCACGTGTGCCCCCCCCCCCCCCCCGTTACAATCATTGTGCTCCTCTTACCTCCCACTCCAGTATTAAAATGACCCCTAACCCTTCCCTACCCACTGGTGTCGGGCCGATGGAACCGACAGAAAGGACCCGAGAAGCGGACAACCCCGAGAGGAGCTTCGAGGCCGGTGACAGACCGCCCCAATCCCTCCCAGGAAAGGGAACAACAATGCAACAAGATGACACGTCCACCCAGCTCAAACAACAGCAGCAAAAGAGAGCCAGCTGGAGCCATCTGTCGCCGAGCCCAAAGACCTCAGCCCGCAGCCGTCACTGTCAAGTCTCCGTCAGCCCCATCGACCCCGATTACCGACACATCGATAAGTCGATAATCGATCTATTCCGTTGCCGGAAGGCGCCCCCCCATCCTAGTCCCATCCAATCCCCAAAATTATCCCGCGACGGTCTCGTCGTTGCAGCGGCGGCGACGAGCCGTCAATGAGCCTGAGGCTATCACTGTATAAAGAGTATTAGAAAGCGATAAAGAGATTTTGATTGAGCGATTTGTGAGCGGAGTTTCGAGTAGAGATTTGTGGAGCGAGCGTTGTGAAACGAGATTTGTGAGAGATTGTGTGAGGCGTTTTGGTAAGCCCTTTTTACTATTGTATGGTTCTGAGTTTCAGCAATGACCACCTTTTCTTTTCGACCCCCTATTTCAAGATCCCCTTTTATGTCAACTATTCTACGCGTAACGTAACTAACTCCGTAAGAACCCTTCCAACCCTGCGACCTCCCTTCCCCCAATACACCTCCCAGCGTACTCCCCCGCGAAGTTGTGAGGACGTAAGAGCCCGAATCCCCTCCACTGTAATAGCCCTAATACAGTAAAACCTGGATAAATGCAACCAACATTGGGACCCAGTGGTTGCATTTATCCAAGCGAGGTGTCGAATCTCGGATTACACGCGACGACCAGCCAAGCGTGAACGTAGAAAGAGACAGACAGTGGTGGAAAGAGAGAGGTCCGATGATCAAAGGAAAGAGCCGAAACGTATCGGTGTGACTAATACTAATTGAAGTATAAAACTTTTTTATTTTTGACTTTTTTTTATTGAAACTTTTACTAACGCATCGGTGAAATTTTTCTGATTACAATGGTACCAAACACGATATAGTTTCAATTATAATTACTTGCTAAAATTGATATTAAAGGTTGGCAAAAAGCAACAGAGATCGACATCAAAACCAGTCGCGGTGTTGGCTCTGGTTTCAAAGGTTTCATTTATCCAAGCACGGTGGCGATTCTGGGCATTTAATGTTGCATTTATCCAAGCAAGGTGTCGATTCTGGGCATTTAATGTTGCATTTATCCAAGCGAGGTGTCGATTCTGGGTATTTAATGTTGCATTTATCCAAGCGAGGTGTCGATTCTGCGTCTGTACACATGTTTTCTATTCAGCCGACATGCCGACTCTGTGTCCGTACACATGTTTTCTATTCAGCCGACATGCCGATTCTGAGTCCGTACACATCTTTTGTATTCAGCCGATATCATTTATGTTCAGTTGTGGTGTCAATTCTATGTTGTTTATTCGATTACTATTGTTTATAAATATAATTCAAACTATATCGTGTTTGGTGTCATTTAATCAGAAAAATCTCACAAATGCGTTAGTAGAAGTTTAATTAAGAAAAAGTTAAAAATAAAAAAGTTTTATCGTTCAATTAGTATTAGTCACATCGATATTACGGTCGGATCATATTACACGGTTTCCTCGCCGAACGGCTCGGTTCGGCTTAGGGGGATCCCCCCCAAGTGGAGGGGATAGCGATGTTGCACTTATCCAAGCATTCTTTCGTTGCATTTATCCAGGTTTTACTGTACTCCTTTCTCCCTTTTTGATTGTGATCGCCACAGCGAGTGGCTGGCACCCAACGAACGAACGTCTATTGTGAAAAGCCCTAATTATAGAGTGCACCCACGAAAGCGGGTCACAATACACTTATGGAAAAAATATGAATCTAGATCCGCGACTCCTTCCATACAAAATCTCCATTTTTCAGCATTTTTTGACATTTTTGATTTTTCACGGCTTCAGTTTTCGACCTAAAAATCTGAAAAAATTCTGTAATATGTGCCTCACAAATAGAAATGTCCCTCATTTTTTTCAGAATTTTCGAATGTCATTAAATAGGAGAAATTGACCAAAAACTTCGCGATTACATTTTCACCCGTAACTACCCTCCTAGATGAGATACAGGATTAGGTTGAAACTTGGCACAGATTGGTTTTTTTTTATCACCTATCGAATGGTTCCTAGCAAGTCGACTTTGGTTTGGGGGCACTTTTGACCATCTTATCCGGCTATACCCTTTGTTTTCTATTTTTATAATATTTATACCCTTGTTTTTATTTAATTATATTTTATTTCTGTTTAATTATAAAATTTAATCAAAAAATACAATCTATAGAGAATCTACAGTAAAAAAGTAAAATATAAGCAACTCTTATAAAACTATCGATATTTATCGATGGTATCGACAAGGCTTTTGAAAACTAACGATAGTATCGACAAACAAATTTTTTCGATAGTTTGCATGCCTACGCTGCCAGTGTTTTTGTTTCGTGCGGAGCGTGGTGGAGGAATAGCCCATGGCCCCAGTGCATGGCCCGAGTTGCCATCTACTTCTTTCTAAGACGTTTTCGCGATATCAGCGAAGACACATCGAAAGGATACGCATAAAGCCAAATTTGTATAAATATTTCTTACCATTTGTGCAAAAAATAAGCACAAATGGGAAATAAAAAAGGTACAAATAAGAGGTTTCCGGGTAGGAGAAAGTTCTCCCTCAAAAGAGCTTATAGAAAACTGTAAGTGCTTACAATTTATACATTTCAGTGACTTGTGTGAATTGTCCTACAATTATTTATAATCTTATTCATTCTACTTTTCAGGCGACAGGAAGAATGGCAATCGTCGACATCGACGATTCCACCAACTACAGTTTTCAAAGAGAGAAATTCTCTCCCGGGAAAACTTATAAACAATGTAAAGGAGGTCGGTCAGTCATATATGTCTGGCCACCAACTAATTCGTAAATATAATAATAAAAACGTCCTTACGGAAAATAAAGATGTAGGTTGCTTTTCACAATCAATAAACGTCCTTGGCTAAAACGACGAAACTGTCGTTGTACAATGCGAATCTACAAGTGTAAGACCTACTGCACAAAACGTCCTGCACGATGGCGAGTACAATCTCGTCGTAGACATCGGACACGTAGATATGGGACGTATTTTGGTGTTACGTTCCGAACAGAAATTTTTACACATTCACGTTGTGTCCCCCCCCCCCCCCCCCCCCCCCCCCCCCCCAAGGAACCGAGAAGCAAATTATATCCCCATTATGTCGGGCCATACCACAGCCGACTCTAGTACTAGCCGTGCTGAAGGAAAAATGGCAACACCGCGGGAGTCTGATCTGAATATATCAACACTCTGAATATATCAGAGTGCCTCCCGGACTCCCAGCCTCCCACCATCATCAGACTCCCGGCTACACGAGTTCCATCTACCGGCCGTTTAATTTCCCGCTTATTTTTCAAGAATATATATATGTATACGTCATCTGTAGCAACATAAAGCCTCTTAAATAATAATAATAAAGATAAGTACAATAATACAGATAAAGTTTATTTATTTATATTAATTCCTCGGCTCCTTTTTTGTGTGTAGCATTTTCATTTAATAGAATTTATAGTCTTTTCAATATATTTCAAATAAATATTAACAATATTATCATATATGTATATTATATATATAAATTTTTATAATTACAACGTCATATTTATTATATATAAAGTTTTTTACAAATTTCATATTAAATTTATTAATTAATAATGCCACGGCGTTGCTGTGTTCCCAATTGTAAGGGAAATTATGACAGCACTTTAAAAGATAACAATTATACTTCAATATTTTTGCTACCTAAAGATGAGGAATTACGGAAAAAATGGATAGCTGCTATTCCTCGTAAAAATTAGACACCAACAAAATATTCTGCAGTATGCAGTCTGCATTTTGCAGAAACTGATATTTAAAGGTATCAGAGTATTTTATCTCCTACTGGTGTACTGGAAAATGTTTTGTTGAGATGTCCAAGGCTTATTACGGATGCAGTGCCTTCTATTTTTCCTAATTCACCTTCATATCTAACAAAACATGTGCTACCACAGAGGAAAGATCCTGCAGAGCGTCAGGAAAGAATTATTAACAATAACGACAATTTAGTTAAACAATTTATTGAATTTGATTTAATTAATAACTATACAGAATTAGTGAATACTTATAAAGTAAAGCTTATAATTGCTAATTGTTGGAACATTAAAGTAACCACTTCAAAAATTTATTTTTATATGCTTGTAAATAATGATTCTGATTTTTTGACAGTTTCAACACAGATCGTGATTGCTGATGACATGACGCTAGAAATTTGTGAAGAAGGTAATAAATTATCATTTACTGATTTAAAGTGGGTACTGCCCATAGATCAGAAATTGTCTAGGTGGTCCCAACTTCAGAATATATTAACTAGATATAAAGTTAAGGTAACACATGCTACACATTCTATTACTGATGTATGTCTTATTGAAAAGCATCTAGAGAAGTCTCTAGAAGAACTTAATAAAGCATATATCATTGCTGAATCAACTGAATTTGCTTACACTAAAAATCTTGAAATAGTAATAGATCAAATTAGACAAATTAAAGCTAAAAAAAATAGATACAGTTCATGCACCATTATTATGGCCGTCTCATTATATAGCCAATCGTCGGCTGCGTATAATTTATTAAGAAATTTTTTTATTTTACCTCACAAACGCTATTTACAATATTTATCATCTAATATAACTGTTTCACCCGACAATGATATAAAAAACGAGCATTATCTTTTTAATACATCAGCAAATTTAACAACTAGAGAAAAAGTAGTAATTTTATTAATTGATGAAATTTATATTAGTTCAAAATTACAGTATAAATCAAATAAACTCGCAGGCTGCGCTACAAATACGACCGAGTTAGCAAAAACGATTTTAGCGTTCATGATAACTTCAGCTTTTGGAAATTTTTCTGAAATCGTTAAATTATTACCAGTTTATAATATTACCGGAAATGAAATGATACCAATTGTTTACAAAATCATAGAATCGGTTCAAAAATGTGGTTTTGAAGTCATTTGCATTGTGACAGATAACCACAGAATTAATAGAACTTTGTTTTCTAAATTATCTGATAATGGTATAAGTTTTCCAAATCCTTCACAACCCAATAAAACAATTTTTCTTTCTTTTGATTTCGTTCACATACTCAAAAATATAAGAAATAATTGGTTAAATTTTAAAAATATTGATCAAACTTTTCATTTTCCTAACTTTTTTACAAACGAATTACAATTAGCTCATTTTAACGATTTACGTACGGTTTACAATCTGGAGAAACATTTGGTTATTAAGAAAGCTTATAAATTAAATTTCAAATCATTATATCCTAGTAATTTTGATCGGCAAAAGGTTTCCCTCGTCGATAATATTTTCGATCATTCTACAATAGCAGGTTTGAAAGCTTTTAATTATATTAATACGGCACATTTTTTGGAAATATTTCGCAACTGGTGGGACATTGTAAATAATACTAGTAGTATAAAAGGGAACAAAAAAAGAAATGAATTTAGTAAACCAATTTTGAATATTAATGATTGTAGATGTCAATTTTTGAAAAAATTTGTAACCTGGTTAAACTGTTGGCGAACTGTAGAAACGAACGGGCATTTGACAACTGATACTTTTACAGCGCTACATCAAAGTACAACAGTTCTTTTATTACTTATAGAATACTGCTTTCAAAATTTTGATATATCATATCTTTTACCAGGAAAATTTACTACAGAAAAATTAGAAAAACGATTTGGAAATTACCGACTTCTATCCGGTTGTAATTATCATATTTCATATAATGAAGCACTTCATGCAGAGAAAAAAATTAGATTAAAACTGTTACGTCTGAAAATTTTACAAATTTGTCCGCCTCACGTTTCCTTATCAAGCCTTCGGGTTATAGGAGTCTCCTCATGTAAGGGACGTGGGGAGGGCGAATTACTACTTCATCTCTTTCAATTTTCTCCTCGACTCTGTGTTTTCCCATCAAGCCTTCGGGTTATAAGAGACTTCTTCATGTGGGAAAGGCACAGGGAAGAGTTTGAGCGTATAATTATTCTATTTTGTCTTTTCTATCCTTTATCCTCTTTATATTTCTCAATTCTTTTCCCTAATTATTACTCCTCCTTGAAACTATCGTCGTGCTCAACTGCGTAGTAACAGATTTCGAACTATACAAAAACTCGGGTTCGACAGAGGAGAGGTATCATAAACAGCGTTCGCTGCGCAGTTAGCCAGTGCTTCGCATTATAGGGGTCTCCTCAGGTTAACTGCGCAAAAGCGTAAAGATCAATTTATCATTCGAATTTCAACCGAATCTTTCCTCTTTTCCACGCGTGGGCGCCAGTCGGCTCCTAATTCGATCGTATGCGTGAGATGAGTGCTGGAGTGGAAGCGCGGATTAATCTATCTATTTGAACATTTGGTTGATAGAATGAACGAGGAATGAGAACCCTCGCAGTCAAGCGTTAGCAAGCGTTCGACGACTGTTTAGGGGCGAAGGGTCGAACGGGGCAATAAAAGTCTTTGTATCGAATTCCGAGAATTTGCCTGAAACCAAGACCCAACGGTAATTTTCAAATAGCAAGAACGTTCTAGAACTAGCTACGCTGCTAATGAAATAACTTATATTCGACTTAATAATCAAGGAATATGTTAGCTAATCGAGAATTTCATCCAAACATCGAATGTTTTACAACATGCGCGCCGGCGAAACTCACGTTGCGATTCATGAACAAACAATTACCGATAATGCTAATCGTTTACGCCGACTGCTAGTCAAAATCGTGCGATTGCCAATCGATCAAATTATTAATATATAATGGTATAATGGATATAAATTTTATTCATAATTATTCGCTTCATTGTTGAATGGTTCTGGTCTAAACATTAATTCAGATTTAAATAATTGCTGATATTCGTTATATCTGATATCGAAGGCGAGAAATGGAATATTCCAGAAAAATCTACGGCGTAGGAACACCGAAAAGCCGTTAGACAGAGATGAAACACCAAGAGAGAGAAGGAACATAGTCTAGAGGAATTTAGCTAGCACGCGTCTTCGACCAATAGCGACGCGCGCGACGCTGTCGTCACGCGCTATGATTTGTCGGAATGTCCCCACGCAGGACATCATCCTCGCGACGGGCCCTTCCGGCCAGGATCGCGATCGATTCCGATCACTCTTCGTCGAACAATCGAGTAAGTCGTGACGGGAGCCCGTGCGTCTAGAGATAGAGTTGTAATAATACTTCGCGTAATTTAGCTGCGCGGCAAGACCTATAGATTAGGCAGAGTGTCGCGAGGGTGAAATTCGGGAATATTTTGCAAAGACTCAGTGACGCGCACGTTAATTCTTCATACTCTTAAAATTCTATCTTTTCTCTTTCAATTTTAATCCGTTTGATCGCGTATCTCCGTATTAAATTCACTCGTGTTAATAATAATTCTATTTTTCCAAGAAAAACCGTAATCGTTTGTGATCGTGTCGTTTAGATTCTGTTTGTGACGCAATAAAGGGCAATCGGGCGCGCGACAAGTGCTAGTGCGACAGGTTTCCTCATCTCTCTCTTGGTGTTCCAGATTCAACAGCGATCTTTCAACGAACCAATAGCGATTTTTCAACGATTTTACCATATATATATTCTACATTTTCCCGGTAAGCCTGTCAATTACTAATTCGTCGAGCACGGCATTGTGATTCATTTTCGACAAGGCAAAACGGGCGATCTATTAAGCCTACGGGTTATAAGAGTGTCTTCATTCAGGTCGCGCCCTCGCGGATTGAACCCGCTATTTTTCCTAATTTCTAAATTGTCGAGATAACCGTTTGATAGTGAAAGATACAGATTTTTTATACACGTTACAACTTATGAAAGCGATCTGAATTCTAATCAAAGGCTGTAAATATACATATAACACGATTTTCGGTTCAACAATAGTCATAATTATACAATAGGTTAAGCATCTTTACCCTTGTGAATTACAACCGCTTATTTTCAAATTCAACTAATTATCAGATCATATCCATCAGTATTATCAGAAATTCAATAGTCATTCAATAGTTCAATTCAATAGTTTTCAGTTTTGTATTAGATTCAATAGTTTTTTTTTGAATTACATCTCGTTCTTGCACACTAACCAGTTTATTTATTTCTTTGAATTATAACACCTTTTCTCGTATCAAATCCACGCACGCCAACACAACGTTTCAAGGAGGGACCCGTACGGGACCTAGAACACTGACGAACCCAACGGAAATAAATTCTATCTAAAAATTTCCGTCTTTTAAAATTGTTCTGATCGTAGAGGACGTTAACGCGTCATACGCGGTCAGAACTGGTGGCAGCGAGACCTTTCTCATCGCAAAGATTAATTAAATCAAGAAAATTAACTATCGATTATTTCAATTTTCTTCCCTATTTAATCAATTTTACGTTGCGCGCTCGCCTCGCGTCGCGCAACGTAACAAAACATATATTTACAAAATCGGCAGCTTCGTTTTCTTTCACTGACATTAAAGATAAATTTCAGATTTGTGATGTAAGTGGTGATGATCTTCATGATCTTTCCATTGATGTAACTTCTTTTCAGGAAATATTTGATACTGATTACTTGTCCAATTGTGTTATAGATGATTCAGTCATGCTATATATAGCTGGCTATGGGTCCCATGCAGTTGCTAAAAAATTAAATTGTAACATCTGCCAGTTATTAGTTGTGAAGGATAAAGGTACAACTTTAAATAATACATATTTTGATCACTTACAAAGAGGAGGCCTTTCTGTTCCAACTGAAGAAGTGGTAGCCTCATTTACACATATATATGCAATAATGGAAGCCATAATAAATGATGCCAATTTAGAGTCCCAATTTTTGCATTCTGAAAACCATAGACATATTTTACTTAAATTAACACACATTAGTATTCAATCAGATATTCACTATTTATCATTTTCAGATACATGTATTTGTGGTAAAAATTACCACAGTATCTTGTTTAAATTATTATCAATTTTTTCAAATATTTTATTAAATGATTATGTAAAAACTGTAAATAATAGTCAATTAGAAATACATACAAACACCATTTTTAAAAATCGCAAATTAAAAACTTTTAACAGAAATTAGATTTTCAATGACCTTTGTTTTTAAATTTTGTTAAATTTTCATGTATTTATATTTCTTATATTTTTGTTATTAAAAGCTATTTCACACAAGATTTAACGTTCTACTAGCAATTCAGGAGAATGTCAAAGTAAGTTTTGTTACATTTCATTACTAATATTATTTAAGAATATTTATTATTAGTTCAAAACTTAATACTCAATTTTTCTATTTACATAAGAAGTTTATATTTTTAGTTCCTGAAAATAATTGCCAAAGTGATATTTTTGTTATTTTATTGTTATTGTTATTTAAGATTATTTTATTTACTGTTGCCTATTATAAAATTTAAGATTTCCTTTTCTTATTTGAAAGTTTATTTATTTTCTTTTCATTAAAGTGATATGTACAATTTTCTTTTACGGAGAATCGAAAGTTATATTTTATTTTGAAAGATTAATTTTATTTTATAAAATGGGATGATATGGCTATTGGCGAACCACCCATTATAATAAAAAAGGGTAACGCGCCGAAGTAATACCCCTAGGGTGGTGAGGAAATTTACAATTTTAATACTGTCCTCTAAAACGGTTTTGTAATTAACTACGCAACTCTTCCCTTCAATAGCTAACTATACTAACCTCTTTTCCACATGTTCACATAACCTCTTTGGCTTCGTTCCGATAATTTCGCTTGTTTCAAGTTTTTATTAACTCATATACACATTTATCAATTCTTAAATGTTTCAATTTGATCCAAAGATGATTTCATTTTGCTTCATACCTCAATTTTCATGAAACCGCTGTAAATATTTCAAATATTATGTATCACAACACCAAACTACTTCGAGAGTACACAAAACATATATCACATTTATAACAATTTTATACTACCACATCACTTCTACTTACCATAGTTATAATATTTATATATTGCTTGTACATAATCAATAAAGAATTGTATATTTTAACATTATTTTCTATGAAAAAAAGCGATAATTATAATCCGAAGTACAAGACTCCCATTATTGAAAATAGGACTCCCGATTGTCACGTGAGCGGTGTTGCCACGTTATTCAGCACGGCTAGTACTAGAGTCGGCTGTGGCCATACGAAATAATAGACGTAACCTATTGTTACGCCCCGGCGGAAATTTTGAAATTTATCCGCCTTGCGTCCCTTATCAAGCCCTTTGGGGTTCCGAGGATTTCTCATGTAAGGGTCGTGAGGTGGGTGTTTCACTTTTCCGCCAATCTTTTCATTCCTCCTCTACCTTGTACATACTTGACAAGCCTTTCGAGGTTCCGAGGATTTCTCATGCAGGGGTGTACAAGGAAGAGTTTGAGTTTAATTCTTTTCTATTTTTGACTTCTTCTATTGCTTTCTCTTCTTTATTCTATTCTACCCTGGAATCGTGTATCTTGTCAAGCCCTTGGGTTCCGAGAATTTCTCATGCGAAGTACACGAGGAAAGGTTATTTCTGTTTCCTTCTTTACAATAGTTTACGTGACCCTCCTTGAAACTATCGTCGCCAACCATAGATATATAAAGCCGGGTATCCACCAGTATCAAACGCCCGTATCGTATCACCGTTCCGAACCCTTTTGAATAGGCAGACGTTGCCTCGTTGCATGCAACGGCATGCTGCGGCGCGGACAACATTTCTTCGTTTCTTGATATAAACGGTTAGGCAATAGGACTGGGCCGCTACAGGCGAGGAGTTTCGTTTTGCTGCGTGGCGTTCCAAAGGAACGGAGGCAACGGATCCATCCGAAAAATTTGTCGATTCTTTGCTGTTGCATCGAAGGAAAGGTTCATGCGTTGGCACTTGACATAGCGTTTCGTGCCGTCACTTGGGTTTCAATTTATTTGAAATCTTGCGGTATTATTGGATTCATTTCAAAAGCGATTAAATTATTTATGAATTTAATCTAATTTAATTTAGACAAATTTTATCGTCTAAATATATTTAAACAGATCAATTATCTTCGGTGCTACGCTGTACATAAAAGAGCAATGTTAATAATCACCTGTGTGATTATTGAAAAAGGACAATGTTAATTTTCCAGAGATTTTTCCGTTACCGAATATCGAAAGTTCTATTGGTCTGTGATACGGAGGCGAAGGAACGGGCCGATCCGAAAATTGTCGGTTTCTTGTCGTTCAAAGGATTGGTTCGGAAACCACTTGAAACGTAAAAACAACATACCCAGGCGAAGGCCCGAAATGCTATGTCAAGTGGAAACATGACACTTGAGGTACGAGATAATATGATTTGGAATTGGATACATCAGTGAGATAATACTAATGCAACGACTGAACTTTGTTATTTTTCATTTTTTTCTTAAAAAACTGTTACCAAGATATTTGTGACGTTTTTCTGATTAAAATGATACCAAACACGATATGGTTTGGATAATTACACTAAAGAAACAGCATGCAGCAAATCGAAACTTCTCGCCTATAGGAGTTTATTTCAAGACACGAAGAACTATTGTCCAAGCCGTAGCACGCCGTGGCATGCAACGAGGCAACGTCTGCCTATTCAAAAGGGTTCGGAACGGTGATACGATACGAGCGTTTGATACTGGTGGATACCCGGCTTAAGACAGTTTACAATCGGGTAACGCACAAAAACTCGCGTTAGCTCGTAAGAGAGAGAGAGAGCCGTTAACACAACACCAGCGCTACGCAGTTATCCAGTGCTTCGCATTCCGGGAATTTCCCTTGGTAACTGCGTAGAAACGGGAAAACCGTAATAACTTCCTTGTCGAGGAAACTCTTTCCCTCTCATTTGCACAAAGCGTCAGCCGGTCCGATCAGGATCATTATTACCTGACCGAATGATAGCGTGAAAGGAATGGATGGATGAATATGAATTTGAACGACGAAACTAAAACAAATGAGAACCCTTACAAAGCCTAACGTCGCGAACGTTCGACCGCCGTTCGAAAATCAAGGGTCGTTCGAAGCAATAAACATTATTGTATTCGAAATTATAAGAACTACCTAGCGACAACGACGAATTCTGAACAAAGGAATGTTCTGGTAGAAATGTTTAAATTCATTGCTAACGAAATGTCGATTCCACCGAAATAATTATGCGAAAGATTGTAAATGAATGCATAATCGGCATTGCGATCATCGTAAATGCATCGTCCGCTTTTACGCTGATAAGATCTTATTATAAATCAGGAAGGATCTGATCCTGCTAAGGGAAAATAAATGGATAACTGTTTCAATTGTTAAATTATATATCTTGATTTCAAGATCATTCGTGTTTTAGTCAAATTAATAGTATCATTTAACAGTTCAACATTTGGATATTCAAATTAAATCAATAGCTGTAAATTAGCAATAATACATTTGAAGGAAATACTGCGTAGTTTCTAGAAAACCGTTGAAACTATCATGGCGACGTGTTAGAAAGAAAAAGGAACACCAAAGAAAGGGGATGAAGAATCTTCGTCTAGCTCGCGCGTCTTAACCAATCACCGGGCACGCGACACTTCCGAGCACGTGCCACGATTCGTCAATCCGTCCCCTCCAAGGACGATGATCGCGCGACGGGCCCTTCGCCTGTCGATCTCGCGCAAATTTCGACACTCTTGATCGATCAATCGTCGAGGTACGTGATCTTGAGCCCGTGTGTCCGAGAGACAGAGTTGTTCGGAAATCGCGACAGTTTTCCTCTGCGGTAAAGTCCTCCGCGTAGCGAGGCAGAGTGCCGTGCGAGTTGAAATCGCGCGATTCTTAACAAGGACTCACTGACGCGCACGTAAAATCTTCCTTCAACCTAAATTTTCTATCTTTTCTTTCCGATTTTAAATCGTTTGCTCGCGTATAATTCGTATTAGCTTCATTTCGGGTAATAAAATATTTACATATTCTTTTCCGTTCGTATTCGTTTGTCTCTCGTCGACGTACTCGTTCGCTTATTTCATTATCGCCGCGACAAGTGCAGTGTTCACGATCCTTACCGTTCTTTGGTGTTCCAGAATATCCAGCGAGCATAAAGATCTCTACAAGCAATTTGTTATCTTGTATTATATCAAACAGCGTTTCGGTAAGTCGATCCGTTTACCATTTTTGAACACGACGACTATTTATTGGCAAAACGGGCGATCTGTCCAGCCCTTCTTGGGTTCCGAGAATTCCTCCGGTCAGATCGTTCCAACGTTTGAGGTATCGATAAATACGTACAACTAAAACTTGTGTTACGATTCCGTTTTCCACAATTCATTCTATATTCTATAAAAGGGGGCACCTTAGTCCTGCCCTTTCGAGGGTGCCGAGAATATCTCTGGCTAGGGTGTATCCTCACGGCGGAAATACGCCAAATTTCAAATTAATACAAGGGAAGACGGGATCGCAACAATCATCTCCCGCGATTGTTATAAAAGCGTGAATCTTCAAGTGTAATCTCAGAGCGTGCATTTCGTTATGTTTTTGTTACTTTCATAAATCATCTTTACCCTTGTTAAACGACATTTATAAACTGGTATTATTTAGTAATGAGTTTCAAAATTTAAACACCTTCCATTTCTGACTTCTAAAATCCGTTAGTTCTTGATTATTAATTCTGTTAATTTCACATTCTTGGTTCTAATTCGATATTAAATCAGTTTTACCAGTTAACCAGTTTCAAATTTATTTCAAACACACCAAACACATTTCTTTTAGTTATACACGCCTACCGTTTACATACAGATTCAAGGAGGGACCCGTACGGGACCTAAAGCGCTGAACGAACCCAAACGAAAGATCAAAAAGTTCAAATTCTAAATTGTAACATCTTAATAATTATCTTTCGTCTTTTAATTTGTCGAGAGCGCTAACCCGCTCGAGACTGGTGGCAGCGATACCAACCATCGCGCTCAGAATAGGGTAAAAAGTATAGGGAATTGCCTTTCAATTTTCTAGTTGAAACAGCAGTCTTTTTATTATCCTTTTTACGTTGCGCCGTCGCACGCGCAACGTAACAATACAATTCTTACGTTTGTTTTATACGCTGATTACGAATATCATAGTGAAAAGTTGGGGACTATTTGGGCATCGTAAGGCGGCCAGCAACGCTTTTCCGAAATAATAACTAATTCTTTCAACAACATTATTATTTGTTAATTCTTATGGCGGCGACGCGTTACAAAATTAAACGTACAGTGAGTCCAACAAGTGTGCGCACACAGTTTACACGTTGACTGCCGAGGGGGTTACCGGTGACCGGCATCGCAAATTACACGCACTCCAATAACTAAATGAAAAAGATAAAAAAATATTATTTACAATAGTATTGTTATTATACTAATAATGTAAAGTATAAAATTAAAAGCTTGACATTTGAAATTTGAAAATTAATTATTCCTATTCTTAATAATTACAACTTCGTAACAAATACCCATTTTCACTGCGGCAGTCAACGTGTTAAAACCGAATACCTAATTTACAGTTGGAATAAATAACTTGACGTTTTTCGAGAAGTTGTATGTGCTTATGTCGTTTTAAAAAATTACAATTTGTTGAAATCGTGAAAGAAAATAGTGAAGGGTAATATTTCAACTTTTTTATGTGAGCCTATAATGAAAATTTAAAATATGTCTTTCGTTTGTCGCAATTTTCGGGAATTTTAATTTTTTCGACCTTCTAACTGCATTTACCGATCTCGATGAAATTTTCAGCATACACATAACTTATTAGAATCTACGAAAGAAATATTTTAAATTTTCATTATAGGCTCACATAAAAAAATTGAAATATTAAAAATTTTTCTTTCACGATTTCAACAAATTGTCATTTTTTAAAACGACAAAAGCAAATATTTCAGAAAATTAATTTTTATAGCTTGTCAAAAAACCTCAAGTCATTTCGTCCAATTGTAAATGAGGTATTCTCTTTTAAATGCTGTACGCAGACTTTTGGGAGCCACTTTATCTTTAATTTGATGACACGTCGCCGTCACAAGAATTTGCAAATAATAATGTTGTTTAAAGAATTCGTTATTATTTCGCGAAAGCGTTGCCGGCCGCCTTACGATGGTTAAATAGTCACCAATTTTTTACTATGATATTCGTAATTAGCGTATTAAAAAAACGTAACAATACTAACTTTCAAAAAAATAGACGGTCAGTGCTTTTCGGAACATCACCCACAAATTCCGATTATTTTTCTTTAATTAATAATATTTTCTTTTTCTTCTTTTTTTCATAAACAGATGGATGAGGAACAACAAAATAACCGTAAGTATAATTTCAACTTTAATTGAACATGAATATATTGCATGATTCAAAAATATGGATGTAAGGTATATATTTCCCCTTTTTCTTTCAGAACAAACCATGATGAATCTGATGGTGCAGTTGCGCCAACAACTTGTCGAGCAGCAACAGCAACATCAGCGCCAACAGGAGGTGATGCACCAGGAGGTGTTGCAGCAGCAGCTGCAGCAACAACAAACGCTGTTGCAGCAACAACAACAGCCACAGCAGCAGCAGCAACAGCTACAGCAGCAACAGCTACAGCAGCAACAGCCACAAAACCCAATGCAGCAGCAACCAGAGAACGACGAGGACGCTGTACAGCCGTTGCGCCGCCGTAAGTATCACATATCCCATCAAACAAATAACACTGTCGAACAGTTAATTTGTGTCCTGATTCCCAATAGACGATTCTTATAGCGTTTTGTATACTGATCACGAATCTGCAAACCGTTTGGCTCCAGTAGGTACAGTTTTTGAGAAATTTGATTTTGAATAAAAAAAAATATTTTTCAGATTGAAACAAATTTTCTGACGTAATTGTAACAGATATTGAAAATCTATTTACACTGAAAGATTTTGTAGACTTTCGTGAGTACAACGATACCTATCTTTAATACATTCTAAATGTTTATGTATCTTTAAACGATCATTAACGCGGAGGGACCCCGATTTGCCAGCAATTTTTAGGATATTTTTCAATTTAAATGATAAAATAGAAGCACACCGTAAAATCGAATTATATCACGCGATAGACCAGATTGCTATTCTGGAAAGCCACCCGGAGAAAGTTGCAATCTTGATTTTTGTATCAAGCCAGGAAGCGAAATAGCTTCGCGGGAGACGAAGTATCGACAGTGGTGCTCCGCGTCAGGACGGTTGCTTAAAGCGGCAATATACGGAAGACGCCGAGCACCCGTCCTGACGCGGAGCACCACTGTCGATACTTCGTCTCCTGTGAACCTATTTCGCTTCCTGGCTTGATAGAAAAATCAAGGTTGCAACTTTCTCCGGGTGGTTTTCCAGGATAACAATCTCCTCGATCGCGTGGTAACTAATTCGATTTTACGCTGGACCTTTATTTTGTCAGATAAATTGAAAAATATACTAAATATTGGTGCCAAATCGGGGACCCTCCGCGTTCAATGATCGTTTAAAGATACATAAACGTTTAGAATGTATTAAAAATATGTATCGTTGTACTCACGAAAGTCTACAAAATCTTTAGGTGTAAATACATTTTCAATATCTTTTACAATTACGTCAGAAAATTTGTTTTAATCTGAAAAATATTTTTTTTTTAAATTTAATTTCTGAAAAACTGTACGTACAGGAGAAAAACGGTTTGCACATTCGTAATCAGCGTACAAAACACTATAACAATCACCTACTGGGAATCGGAACACAAAAAAAGATTTAAATTTGTTAGACAGTGTAATTAACCCCTTTGCGTCAGAAATTAAAAATTAATTCTAAAGTACATGACCTATGTAACTGTTCAAACTTTACATTACAGAAAGAGGAACGGCTGCAGGAACCCGAAGAAAACCCTACCGCGGGAGATTCCCGAGGGGAGGAGGACGAGGCGGCAGAGGTGGCAGGGGGGGGGGGCCGCCAAATAAATATTATTTTTCATTTAAATAAACAATTCTTTTAAAAACAATCATTGTTAGTATGTATTATAATTTTATTTAGTTATGTAAGTTACCTTTCCATATATACAGTGGACCGCAAAAGTATTCGTCCAACTTTTAAAACACAATACCTCCCTTAAAACTGGACCAAATAACATAAGGATTCTCGAGAAGCTACAAAAATTAATTTACTAAGATATATGCCTTTGTCGTTTTAAAAAATTAAAATTTGCTGAAATCGGGAAAGAAATAATAAAAGACAATTTATTATTTTTTTATTTCAACCTGTAACGAAAATTTAAAATATGACATTTGTAAATTTAAATGTTATGTGTATCCTGAAAAATTCATCGAGATCGGTCAACGCATTTAAAAGTTATAAGTAATTGAAATCTCTGAAAATCGCGACTTTTCAGCTAAGATCGTGATTAAGTCCGTTCTTACATGAAAAGTCGCGATTTTCGGAGATTTCAATTACTTATAACTTTTAAATGCGTTGACCGATCTTCATCAATTGTTCAGGATACACATAACATATTTATATTTACAAATGTTGTATTTCAAATTTTCGTTACAGGCTGAAATAAAAAAATAATAAATTGTCTTTTATTATTTCTTTCCCGATTTCAGCAAATTTTAATTTTTTAAAACGACAAAGGCATATATCTTAGTAAATTAATTTTTGTAGCTTCTCGAGAATCCTTAAGTTATTTGGTCCAATTTTAAGGGAGGTATTGTGTTTTAAAAGGTGGACGAATACTTTGGCAGTGCACTGTACATAAATAATCCACATTTTATTTCAACCCTGCATCTTATCAAACTTAAACAAAAAATAAAAATATTAAAAACAATATTATTCACATTGTTCTCTTTTATCAATTAACCAATAATAACAATAAACCACCTTACGATATCCGACCAATTCCGTTCATTCCTCTAAAAAGTGTGAAATGAAATAATTTCTATCAACAAACTACAACAAACTTCGAGATGCACTAAAAAGTATAAAATAACTTCTATTTCGTTTCCACAATTACGTGACAACTACTAATAAAATCTCCTTCTACATTAACAAAATGCACTAAAAAGTACAAAATAAAACAAAATATAAAATAATTATTAATTACCAAGTTCGCAATACCGCGATCAAATCGTTATTGGCAGCATCATTTATTCGACTATGTTTAATTTTGCACCGCCTCCGAAAAGATTGAAATGTATTTAGTATACTATTTAACGATTAAATAGCTTTTATTATTAACAGTTATGGAATATTGGTATAAATGTAATAGAAATTATTACAATAAGAAAATAGAAAGTATTTCATATTATTCAGTGCACTTAGAACTAGGTTGTATTTTTGTTACAAATTATTTTATGTCAGTTTATATATTATTCCAGTACCCACACCTATGGGGTACCCACCAAACTTTTTTCACTACAAACAACTACGAACGATTCCCTATCACATGGAAAAAACGGATTTGAAAAATATTAAAAATTAACAGGGTTGGCTGATGGGTATAAACAATGACCTATAACTTTTAAACTATTCAACTACAAACGAAACTTTTTTCACTACAAACAACTACAAACGATTCCGTATCAGATGGAAAAGGAAGATTTGAAAAATATTAAAAATTGACGAAGTTGGCTGATGGGTATAAACAATGACCTATAACTTTTAAACTATTCAACTACAGACGAAACTTTTTTCACTACAAACAACTACAAACGATTGCCTATCAGATGGAAAAGGAAGATTTGAAAAATATTAAAAATTGAGAAAGTTACCTCTTCGGAGTATAAACAATCGGCTGTAACTTTTAAACTATTCAACTACAAACGAAACTCTTTTCACTACAAACAACTACAAACGATTGCCTATCAGATGGAAAAGGAAGATTTGAAAAATATTAAAAATTGAGAAAGTTACCTCTTCGGAGTATAAACAATCGGCTGTAACTTTTAAACTATTCAACTACAAACGAAACTCTTTTCACTACAAACAACTACAAACGATTGCCTATCAGATGGAAAAGGAAGATTTGAAAAATATTAAAAATTGAGAAAGTTACCTCTTCGGAGTATAAACAATCGGCTGTAACTTTTAAACTATTCAACTACAAACGAAACTCTTTTCACTACAAACAACTACGAACGATTCCCTATCACATGGAAAAAACGGATTTGAAAAATATTAAAAATTAACGGGGTTGGCTGATGGGTATAAACAATGACCTATAACTTTTAAACAATTCAACTACAAACGAAACTTTTTTCACTACAAACAACTACAAACGATTCCCTATCAGATGGAAAAGGAAGATTTGAAAAATATTAAAAATTGAGAAAGTTACCTCTTCGGAGTATAAACAATCGGCTGTAACTTTTAAACTATTCAACTACAAACGAAACTCTTTTCACTACAAACAACTACGAACGATTCCCTATCACATGGAAAAAACGGATTTGAAAAATATTAAAAATTAACGGGGTTGGCTGATGGGTATAAACAATGACCTATAACTTTTAAACTATTCAACTACAAACGAAACTTTTTTCACTACAAACAACTACAAACGATTCTCTATCATATGCAAAAAACCGATTTGAAATATCTCAATGTCGGGTGCTGGTCAATTTTTCAATTTTGTTTATTTATTAATTGATTCAACTACAAACGAAAATATTTTTACTACAATCAACTACAAACGATATACTACCGTTTTATGAAAAAAAAAGTTAATTTTTTAAAAGTCGGGTGCCAGGTTCACATAGCCCAGGAAGGCAATTAAACTTACACAGTGTCACTTCCACACGCGTTCGTTTTATTTAGTTAATAGTTGAATTTTGGATAATGGTTCGAATCTCGCACAAAGAACTAACTGTTAAGCGATCGTGACCCTTGCAGTGCAGTCGCCTGGCGCAGAATGGCTGCCCGGGTGTGGTTTTTCTTTATTATCTAAATATGTTGCGCAGTTATATTCGCGAAGAAGCAGCCCAGTCGTTGGATTGTTATGTTTCCCTCTGTCATCAGTTTCTGGGCTGCCGTACCGTGGGAATAGGGAATGCAGAGTGTTATCTCTGCTAGTCAGGCCAGCAGAGGTTCTCGCCTAACAGTACTAATGAAATGTATTCATTTTTATATTTGAATTGAAAACTGGCGTCACAATGGGCTGGAAAAGGATGCGGTGTACACTCACAAAGTCCCATCGAAGTTGTCGCAGTGAAGTTGGCGCGCTAACGCATTCACGCCGCGGCAGCGTTAGCGCACCAACTTCACTGCGACAACTTCGATGGGACTGAGTGTACCCCCGTTTCAGGTAGGTGAGTCGTGCGTCGTGCGTCGTGCGTTCCACTATTATGGTCAATTGTCTATACCGCTGGTCTGAAAGCAATACCAGCAGACCTCGTATACGACGAAGATAGAGAAAAGCAGAATTCGCTATCCAGCTAGACCCTTTTGGACAATGCACAGTAATACAATTTTTTTGGCACGTGCTATTTACTGAATGGTTATTTCATTAATTGGATTTTTATAAGTTATGTTGAATATTATAAGACCTTCCATACTGCACAGAATGTTTGTTGAAATATTAACAATTTGTTCCAATTTTGTTTGTTAAATGTTTTTTTAAATGTTTGTTAAATTATTCAATAATTATATGATAATAAACTGCAATTGAAAAACTTGGCAACAAATATTTTATTTAATAAAAAATTGCGGTAGATTAAATTTTTTTACCGAAATTGTAATTTTTTTTTTCATCAGTCGATTCATTTTTATATCCTCTTTTAAAAAGTATTAGGAGTCTTAGGTCGGAAATGGATTCGTTTAGAAGTTATAAATTTTCTTCCGAATTCTATACAAATCGAACACTGTGCGATGTTTTGAAGCAGGTCATATGCGTTTTGTCAGCACGTTTCCCCTTCTTAAGGAAAGGTCCTTCAAATCGGGGTATTATAAATAGGACGAGCAGTCCAAGTCAAGGTCAGTTCCTTACGAGTCATTGACATTTTCACATCGACTTTTGTATTTTTAAGCGAATTTTTAAGTAAGTACAGTGATTATTATTATTGTTACGTCCGGGTGTATTTTACATAACCCGACCTAGCGTTTCCCGTTTTGTGCGCTGCACTTGGAAGAAATTCCCCTGCGGGAGGCGCAAGGAAGGGTATTGACTTGATTTTCTCATCTTCGTATCCTGTCCGCGCTCCCCCTAACTTGTGTCTCTTCGTTGAGTGCGCTGCACTTGAAAATATTCCACACGAAGAGCACAAAGAAAGGGGTTTGAGATTTAAAATAATAATTCTTCTTTTTCTTTTCTCTTATTAGCTTCAATAGTTCAACCGTTAGTATACCAAGTTTGTGTACCTCGCCAGTGCGAAGCACTTGGAAATAATCCCAGACGAGGCACACAAAGGAGGCTATATTTAGCTCTTTCAAATAATACAAAGTTAACCTTTCCTTGAGATGATTGCCTACTCGAAACTGCGTAGTTCGAAAATTTAGAAAGTCGAAACCGTTAAGGGAGAGGTATCGTAAACATCCTCCGCCGCGCGGTTAAGCAGTGCGACGCACTTGGAAAATTCCCAGCTTGACCGTGCCGTACAAAGAAAACTATCGCTCTCCCCTGCTAGGGAGATACCTCTCCTACCTGCGAAGCATGCGTCAGCCGACCTTTCCACAAGGAATGAATGCAATTAAGTTCGAAATAATTGGTATGAAACGGAATGAAACTGTTTGAGTGACTATGGAATGCGAGGGTTTGCGTGACAACCACTGAGGTTTGAAATTGTCGACCAACGTTCAAGAACGTTCCAAGCGAAGGTCGACTAAGGCAATAAACATCGACAATGAACTAAACGTTAAACGTGGAGCGTTTAGAAAATTCAAAACCATTAACAATCAATGCACGCGGAACTAATAACGATTAAATGCAGTAACGTATTTGCATATATCCGCGATTTGATAGTAATTATAAATATCGATTGCCTTTTTCGTAAACCGTCAGGTACAAATAATAACGGAATGATTTTGCATTATTATCATTAGCCATTCAATAGTAAGTTAAACATCTATTAAAAAGGGGGCTAGATGCTCTTCGTTACCGAAATACTATTTGCAAATATCATTATAAAAGCCTCTTCGATAATAAATTCAGACAAAGGGCGTAATAGAATATTCCAGAAGTATAGAAACTGCGACGCATTAAATTCACTAGGCGTTAGAGGGGTAAAAGAAAGAGATAGCTTACGGAAAGACAGAGTCGGAAGAAAGGTCAAGAAGGGATGAGAACTCGGGAAACGCGCTTATACAAAACCAATACGCGCGGGCCTTCCCCTTCGACACGTACCCTGATTTGCCAAATGATGTCCCCACTTTGGGCCCATGATCGCGGGTCGAACCCTGAGATACGATCGCTTGACTGAGGCAAATCACTCTTCGTCGAAAAATCGTGAGGTACGTGACGGGGAGCCCGTGTTCGCGTTAAGCAATAGTTTACGCGTGAAAATCGTTGTAATTAGCTGACCGGTAAAGTCCTTACAAAAGGCAGAGTGCCGGGAGATTGCGGTTCACGTTTCCGCGTAAAAGACTTTTACGAATACGTAAAATTTCACACTTTTCAATATTCTATCTTTTCTCTTTCGTTTTTAAAATCGCCGTCAATTAATATTTTTCCTTTTTCCGCGTCGCGTCGTTTTGAAATTAGTTTTCGTATCGTCTCGTAACCGTAACACCGTCGAAAGGCCGGTCGCGAACGCGTAGTGCGTGTGACAGGTTTCTCATCTTTTCTTCGCCTTTCCAGATTTCTAGACAACACCAGCGACCACTGAGCAAATTTACTAATATTTTATATTATCTAACATCGAGCTTGGTAAGTTTATCTATTTCATTTTGTCCAATACGACGAATCTGGATTTAGTGAGGCAAAACGGGCGATCTTGAAACCGCGTGTTCTGGAAGTTTCCCCCGAGATCGTTCTGTTCAACGTTTATTGAAGGTATCGAAGAACATTTCGCAATCTTAATAATAATTCCGTTCGCAGTAATGAGAGGCGGCCCATGAAACCGTTGGTTTTGGAAGCTTTTCCCCTTGGGACCGTTTTCCTCTCATCGTAATTTAATTGCTCATTGAAATCGCCGCTCGAATCTACTTTAAATTCTGTTCTACGACTCAACAGTTTTCAATATAACCGAATTTCGCCGATCTTGTTAAACATATATCTAAATTGCAATTTTTCTTTCTATATTCCTAACAGCTCGAATTCTTTGTAACCAATTTAATTACTGTTATGCTTTTTCTTTTTTTGAAATTATATTTCTTGTTTTGTTACACATAACTAGTTTCAGATTCATTTTAGTTTAACACACTTCCTTCCTAACATTCACGCTAACCATCTTTGCACAAATTCGCACGAGGGGCCCGTATGGGACTAGAGCATTGACGAACTCAATCTAACAACACAATTTTCAGAATCTTATTAGGAAAATTAAACGATTCTTTTTTTTATTGTTCCGGTTGTTAACGACCTAACATCGTCGAGCGCGATCGGGACTGGTGGCAGCGAAAATACCGTTCTCATCCGCGTATTAACACCTAATAAATTAATTATCTTAGTCTATTCTATTCTTTTTTTTTATTTTTGTACGTCGCGAGCGAGTGATACGGCGCGCGACGTACAAAAATAAAAAAAAAAAAAAAAGAATGGAATAGAATAGACTAAGATAATATTATTATTTCGTTGTTATTATTTTTTCTATAATTTTTCACAGAATATTGATTCTTTTAATAATTTAGATTCCGTTTCTGCGGATCCTATATTAATTTATAACTTTCATTATACAAAATTAGAAAATGGGAAACAAAACATGCAAGCAACCCTCGGCAGAGGAACCCCCGGTGGAGGAGCGCCCGGCGGAGGAACCCCCGGTGGAGGAGTGCCCGGCGGAGGAACCCCCGGCGGAGGAACCCCCGGCGGAGAAATCCCCGGCGGAGAAGTCCTCGGCGGTGGCAAGACCGGCCGTCGCCGATATTAAGGTACCATTATTATTAACCCGTTGCCGCAAATGACGGCTATAGCCGTCCGATCTTTGGCGATATGTAGGCAAACGACGGCTATAGCCGTCGTGCACATTTTAATCAATAAAAAAAAGAACAGCGTTAGTATGAAGTGTACTACCACATACACTTGTTAATTATTGAGTAATACATCGAAAAAAAAGGTATAGCATGCCAGACAGCATATTAATTGTTTTTTTATGCGTTTTCTCATGCTTTACCGCTTCGCAACATTTGGGCCTCTAGAGACAAATGACGGCTATAACAGTCGTCCATGATGGCAATAACCTTCGGTAGTCGTAGCAAATGTTTAGGACATTTCAGTTCATGCAGTTGAAAAGTGTGTTTCTGTGAAGACGAACCATTTATTCTGTAAGTATTTTTTCATGAATAAAGAAAACTCAGATCAATTATCTTCTCAAAATTGAATAAATAAAAAAGTAAAATTAGTTGACAGAATATGTACACAGGTATAAGTGTATGTAAATTGATAATAGTATAATATAAAAAAATATTAAGAATGCATAAACGTTTCGGTTTGCATTTAAGTTTTTCTCAGTATATAACGTTTATTTATTCTTAATATTTTAAGAATTACGCTTTTTTAATATTTACATAATACTCTTTTATGTTATACTATTATCACACAGTGACAATTTACACATATTGACACTTGTGTACTTCCTCCGTCGGCTAATTTTACATTTTATTTTTTCACAAATTAGTAAAAATATTTGTTTCGATGTTACTGTGAGTGTATGTGTATAAATGTATATATTTTTCGCTTTGTGTAGAAAAAATTGTAACCGCTAAAATGGACTTTTGCGGAAAATACACGAAAAAGAATAAAAAAATATTACGTGACTGTGATCTCATTGATGACAATCAGAGCCTTGTTTTCGAAGAATCCGATGCTGAAGCAGACTCTTTTAGCGATGATAGTGAGGCAGACTTTTTCGCAACTCAACGTCGAAAGCAGAAGCGTTTGATAGTGTCGTCTGAGGACGAAGACACTGAAGATATCGATGACCTTGCTGGTGGCGATGGTGCAAGTTGTTCACCAGTAACGACAGATAATGAGCGGATTATCGACGATGACGATATGTGGTATGATAACAAAGAGAAATTGATTGAATTTGCATTCGATGGTGAATGCGGCATTAAAATGAATGCTGATAAGTATTCTAGTGCGAGAGACATTTTTGATCAGCTGTTCTCAAGGAAAATAGTTGAGACACTTGTTAGTTGCACAAATTACTATGGAAAGCATTTATTTGAAACCAAGCGTGCTGTTGCAAGAAATACCCCAAAGATTAATTTCATTGAAACGGATGAAGAAGAACTACTAAAATTTGTGGGTCTTTGCTTACTTCAAGGTCAAAAAAGGGCTCCTTCCATTCGCCACTTGTTTACTGATAATCCTCTTTACTATGCACCAATATTTCCGTACACTATGGCGGGTCGCCGTTTTGTACAGCTACTACGATGCATCAATGGACATTATACTGGACATGTTGACAGCAGTACCCAAAAATTAAACAAAATTTACCCCATACTCCAGCCAATTCTCGTTAATTTTCAAGCAGCATATTCACCGTCGGAAGCACTTTCATTGGATGAATCCCTTTTGTTGTTTCGAGGTCGGCTAAGTTTCCGACAATATATAAAAGGGAAAAAAGCAAAATATGGCATAAAACTATTTGAACTTAATACGCCGGACGGATATATTCTAAATCTTGAAATTTATCAAGGAAAATCAGATAACATGCAGGAAACATCAAAAACAAGTAGTCTTGTTTTACGGTTAATGCAGCCATATTTGGGTAAAGGACATCATCTCTTTATGGACAATTTTTACAACAGTATCGAGCTGTCAGAAGAGCTGCTAAAACATAAAATACACACAACCGGAACGCTTCGTTCTAACAGAAAAGGTAATCCGAAAGAAGTAACATCAAAAAAGTTAAAAAAGGGCGAACATATATGGCGTAGACGAGGTCAAATTTATGTATCGAAATGGCGAGATAAACGGGACGTTCTGTCCATAACAACAAATCATCATCCGGAAATGGTGGAAGTTACTAACAAATTTGGACAAAAAAAGAATAAACCAAATGATATAGCTGAATACAATTTGAATATGTCAGGAGTTGACAAATGTGATCAAATGATTTCCTATTATTCATCACCACGAAAATCCATAAGATGGTATATAAAAGTCTTTTTTCATCTATTAGACCTATGCGTATGGAATTCCTACTTTATCTATCGACAGTTTCATAAATCAACAACATTCCTACAGTTCAGAGATTTGCTAATACAATCATTGATCAAACTACCTAATACTGAGATTTCTGGAAAAAATTTAGCGGCATTAACATCTACGCGTGGTCGACCGAAACAAATAAATTCATTACCACTGACATCCACGAGTTGTACACAACAACATTTCTTGGAAAAGATACCTCCACCTATTGATTTCCAGCGTAAAACTTATTTTTTACGTTGCAGACAATATTCGTCCAACCAAATTAGAAAAGAAACGTCATATAGATGTAAAACTTGTCCGCAGAAACCACCATTGTGTCCAGAATGCTTCGAATCCTATCATTTATAATGCTTTCTTGTATGTATGTAATTTGTTTCCTGAATTAATTTTTATTATATTTTTACTATTTTATAAGCAAAATAAATTACAAATGATAATTTTGTTTAAAACTGATTTTCTTGTGTTAAGTTTACACCTATTTACTCTCTGTTATTCATAGGAATCATTTTGAATTAATAAAGCAAATGCCGTACAGTCGTCACGACGGTCATAGCCGTCATTTGCTCCGGGAAGAGAAAAAATGACATGATGAGCAAATGACGGTTATAGCCGTCGCTAGTTTTTTTGGAAAAACTGTGGCCAAATGTGATAATTTTCACTTCCAAACATACAACTTACACTCAATTTCATCTGGCAGTCATAAACGATTGAAAAAAAAAAATGTGTTTCTGAGCGCGATTGTCAAATTAAAAGTGTGCGGCAACGGGTTAAATATGTTGTACAACTGTTAGTGACAAGTGTATAGTGTATGTATGTACTATGTACTTTTCCACATATTCCTTGAAATAGATCTCGTGTGTATGTGTGTGCAAATTACGAATGTTATAAATGTATTTCATAATAAACCTTTTTATGAATTTTAGAAAAGTAAAGAGCAGCAACGGAGGAAGAAAATTCAGAACATGAAAAAAATGAAAAAAACGATTAAGAATAGGCCGCCATCCGCCTCAGAATATTCGGGGGGGTATGTATCCCCCCCTCCCGCGCAACATTACGCATCGCCACCGCGGCCCGCGATATACGCAGTTCCGCCGCCAATGACGCATGTCCCCCAACCGCTAGCAATGTACCACGGCCAGCCAGCCGTAATATATGTCCTCCCGCCACCCGCAATTTAATACCTTCAACTTTTTCCGGTACAGGCCTGGCTCCCATGGAGTCTATCAGGTACCCCAGGTACTGTACGGAATGTGCCCCAAAAACGCAGTTTGACAAATTGATCGATAACCCGTAAGCCTTTAATCTTTCAAAAACACACCTCAGATGCTCCTCGTGTTCAAGCTCATTGGCAGAGGCGATCAAAATATCGTCCACAAAACAGAAAACGAAGTTCAAACCTCTGAGTACATCGTCCATGAATCTTTGAAAACTCTGTGCTGCGTTCTTTAACCCAAACGTCATCACATTAAACTCGAATAGCCCGAATGGCGTGATTATGGCGGTTTTCGCTCGATCCTCTGGATTGATTGGTATAAGCCCACGTTAAATCTAAAGTAGTAAAAACTGTCGTTCCGTCAAGTCTATGTGCGAAATCCTGCACGTGAGGAATCGGATATTTGTCAGGGACTGTAATGCTGTTTAGACGCCGGTAGTCACCACATAGTCTCCAGCCACCATTCTTTTTTTGAACTATATGTAATGGACTTGCCCACTGACTACTAGAAGGCTGGCAAATCCCTGCTGCAATAAGGTGGTCAACTTCGGCTTTTGCTGCCTTTAATTTTTCCGGGGGCAACCTTCGCGCCCTTTCCGCGACCGGTGAGCCCCTGGTTACTATGTGGTGACGTACCTGGTGGGCGGGAACTTCCTGTTTTTGTACTGTCCGAGTAATAGCAATAAATTCCTGTAACAGTCGTCTGTACGGGTTGTTTATGTCAACAGTCGTCAGTGAAGTTTGAGTCGCCGTCTGTAAAAAACCAATAGTTTGTATTTTAGTTAATTCGTCGATCAGTCTCTTATTTCGTAAATCAACCAGAAGACCGAAACGCTTGAGAAAATCAGCACCGATAATAGGCTGTTGAACCTTCGCGACAATGAACTCCCACGTGTACGGACGACGCAATCCGAGGTTCAGAGTCAACCTCCGCGATCCGAATGTACTTATCGGAGTGCCATTCGCCGCATAAATCTTAGAGTCAGTAATGGCGGGTTCTGCTCTTACCGATCTGTGCGACAATACGGAGATATTCGCCCCTGTGTCAATTAAAAAATATAAGTTACTATTCCTATGCTTAATAGTGAGACGGCAGTTCTCGTCGCGACCATCCGACGCCATCTCGATCCGGGGTTGCGCAATCAGTTTCCCTGCGTGGCAGGGTTAGACGAAACTCCAGTAGGCGGTGGACCTGGACATCCACAAGGAATGACGCATCGATGGGCCCTTTCAGCGAACCTCCGGTGGTAGAAACAATAGTTGTTCCCTTTGCGTGAAGTTAACCGACTTCCAGATCGCCCCCTTCCAGGGCTACCGCGTGGCCGCCATCTTGGCTGGGACCTATAGGGTTGGCGGGACTGTCGCGTAGTGAGCGTCTCCACCATCGAGACTAACTTCTCCATCTTAGCCTCCAGCGCCTCTATCCTGGTGGACGGTGGTGGAATCACAGGGGTTGACGCTTCAATGGCCGCCAGCCTCGGCACAGACATCTCTGCAATCTTATCAGCGAGGAGCGCTAGCCGTTGCAGATCCGCCGTATCGCTAATAGCGAGAACAGTTCTCATGCTCTCCGGTAATTGCTCCAAAAAGAGCGTACGCAGAACGTTTTCTCCGACTTGCCCACCAGCCAGATATCTAAGTCTCTGCAAACAATACGAGGGTTTCTCGTCCACCACTTCACTTCCTCGCAGCAGCTTCGTCAATTTAGTCTCGTGGGACTCATCAAATGCTTCGATGATCCGTTTCTTTACTTCCTCGTCTTTACCACGCGCAGGTGGAGAGGCCAATACGTCCATGACGAAGGGCAGTACAGTGTGGTCCAAATTCGTCACCACGTAACGGTACTTCGTATCGTCGCTGGTTATTCGCGCCAGATCAAAGGTCATCTCCACTGTGATGAACCATGCAGCCGGATTCTCCTTCCAAAACGGCGGTAGCCGTCGTAAGGTAGCTGAGTTAATGGATGCCTCAGGAGCGGGCTCATTTACCGTTTCCTTTCGGTCCGCCATCTTGTCTTGCTGTCCGTCCTCTCGCGTGGGTGAATGTTCTAGCGGCATTTACTGTTTTTTTTTTTTGCTTTGATTTCACGCGCTTAATAACGGTTGCACTACGACGATCACGTCGGGGTCACCAATTGTAGGAATAAGTGATTCCTTAGGAGTTAGGGTTCCTACTTTATCACTTGATGGAAAACTAGCTCACCACCGTTTTTCATATAGGATTTTATTAATTGTCAATTGTTATAAATTTGTAACTACGATGTACATTTAACTGGTCCTAATGCACTTGACACAGCTTAGAACGCCCAACAACGCATTTCAATTCTCTGATGAGAACACCCACGCACGGAATACAATATTTCTCAAACACAAAGCTACCGCTTCAAACGTCCCCACAAGAATGGAAAAACTTCCATCCGGAACGGGAAAACAATGCTTTTCCCGGAAGTAGATGTCGCGGTAAATTTATCGGAAGTGTACGCTTCGGCGAGACGGTCGACCATCAGCAGAGGTCGCCACAAACTTTTTTCGCCGCCGCGAACTCCCATAAGGCTGGCAGTCTTTAAGGGGGTAGACACAGTACGTGACGTCACCGATTCGGGACGTCGGTATTACAGTAGTTTTTTCGTTGGGCCTGGTGGAGCCACTTGCGTGTTTTGTTACGAACTTGAAAGGTTTAATTCTTAGCTAGCGTGCGCGCAACACGATCTAGGAAGGCAACAGCGCCTCAAGTATTTTTACAAACACAATCAAACGCTCATCTCGCCAGAGGCATCGCGACGATACGCCTGAAGAACGAAAGCGAAACATTGGCGCGTGTTTAGAGTGAGATGTACGGTGATCATGCTATCCTTCTTTCAACCCAAATGATAGAATTGTCCCGCTCCGATAAATTCTGACTGACCAAACGCGTGGATTTTACATAGCACACCGTAGTACTCCTCGCTGCTGAAAAATATATGCCTGCTCTGAAGAACCGAAGGAACGGGCAATCTGAGAATTATTTTTAGAAGAAGTTATTAACTTTTTTAAATAAATGTTTTTTAATTAATAAAAGTATACAGGACACGTCATGCAATTGGGACGGGTTATATCTTGAATTTGGTAAGAGATAGGAAAAAGCTGTTTATGTAAAAGTTCAATGGTATCATAATGTCTATTTTTCTGTGATTTCATTTTCTTCGTGAATGCAACGATGCACTCAAAAAATGCAAATCCATTTTTTATTTAAGTGGAATTGCATTTTTTTTACTTGTGTCAACTCCTTGAAACATTCTGCATAAAAAAGTAATATGGTACTATTAGAACTAATAAATGGAGGGACCTCGCTGCTATACAGTAAAAGCTGAATACAGTAAAACCTGAATAAATTCAACCAACATTGGGACCCAGTGGTTGCATTTACCTAAGCGGGGTGTCGAATCTCTGGTTACACGCGACGACCAGCCAAGCGTGAACGTAGAAAGAGATAGACAGTGGCGGAAAGAGAGAGGTCCGATGATCAAAGGAAAGAGCCGAAACGTATCGGCGTAACTAATACTAATTGAATCAAAAAACTTTTTTATTTTTGACTTTTTTTTAGTGAAACTTTTACTAGCGCATTGGTGAAATTTTTCTGATTAAAATGATACCAAATACGATATAGTTTGAATGGGGCGCTGTGAAAAATCCAGGCGGGCGGCAGTCAAATCTTAGCGAAAAGGGACAATCGCAACATTCAGAATGAGAGAAGGACAGCATAATTGTAGTGCGTCTCACTCAGCGTTCCGGCGATGTTGCCTTTTTCGCTTGCCTTCGCAGCACAGTTCGAGTGACATTGAAGAACTCGCTCCAGCCGTGTTGTTCTTCCAACATCACATTTTCGTTACCTATTCATCTAATATTTGGGCGTAACGCAAAATCAGGAGAGTCCAGCATAATATCACATTCTATGCTGAAAAAACATACTAACTTCTCCGTCTAAAAAAATTTTAATAACTCTGGCAACAGATTTATTTTCGGGGTGCTTTTCATAAGTAATCAGTATTTCCTCCTGTAGAGCCTCCTGGACACGTCCCTCAATTTTTTTTTGCATTCTGTTTGGAAATGACGACGAAAACCGAAAACTCGCGTCTAGGGATTTTTCTAGGGACTGTCGGTAAAGTTTTCGACGCTCGCATCACCTTAAGGCGATCGTAGAATACACCATTTTTCGTTCCTGCTGAACAGATTGCAAAGAAATTTGAGGGACAAGTTCAGGAGGCCTTAAAGAATGGCGCTCTGGTCCTTATTTTACCTAAATCGTCAAAAAGTTGAAAAATATTGAAATTGCTGTCTGTCCACGGACAAGAAAATGGCGGATCGGACTCACCTGCATTAATTTATTCGTAATATAAACATTTTTGCGAATCGAATGTCCAAATCGAGACCAGAGCGCCATTCTTTGGATCGGATAGAGCAAAACGAGCACTCGGATAATGGTGTACAAACTTTCGTTTAGAAAAATAGTGCGTTCTACGATTTCGTTGATTTTTCAGTCGCGGAAGACGTCAACAAGGTAAAGCAGACCACAAATTTAGTTCCTCGTTTTTTCTGTAAGGCGCAGTTTGTTCGTTTTCTGTGCTCGACCGCGCGCTCATTCGCAGCTCGTATATGTGAAGATGTGTGCGTCGACCGAACCGTCGACGACGATACAATGTATCGTGGAGAATGGAAAGTTCGAGTCTCGAAGAGGCGATGAACTCCGACGCGTAAATTTTTTTTTCACGCATCGTTCTATCGACTAGGTTAGCGATTTTCAACCCATGTGTCACAAGACGTACTATCATTATTTTTTGTTGCTATTATTATTCTTTTTTTTAGTGAAAGTGAAGAACAAATACGTCCTTCCCGATTTCAATGATTTTTTGATATGTTATAAAAATTATTATACATATAAGGAGCGTTCTCGCTTAGTTTCCGAGATATTCGCAAAAATGTAGTTGTTGACCTGTGACAGCATACATTGCGTCAAATTGCTTACCACTTTCCTGTTTAGAAACGAGGGTCGAACGAGAGTGAAGGTTTCGTTCACAACTGCATATATCAGACTCCAAGAAATGTCTATTCAAACCCAATTACAAGTGAATGTTATTGATGTAATCAGTTAGGTCATAGTATGTATATATGTACATCCGGCCGCCTGCGGTCGGAAACGCTTTCGTGAAATAATAACAAATTATTTATAATACGCATTTTTAATGGCTTTTGTTCATTTCTTACAATTTCTTTTTACTTCTTATTATTATTGCAGAAAAACGTTTCCGGCCACTGTACGGCTGCAACGTAACCCATCACATCAATAATATTCACCTCTAATTGAAGTTGAATACACATTTCTTGAAATTTCGGATATGCAGTTATGAATGGAACCTTTACGGTCCCTGACCTTGTTTTTAAACAGAAGACAAATGGCCAGCGGATGGCAACACACACTTATGCATGTGCTGTCGCAGACGCACATCTATAGGCAGAATTCAATGTGTTATATCGACAGATTTTTCATTGTTAGCGATTTATTTCATTTCAACGGCACAAAATATCCTGGATTTTTAATATTTTTCAGTCACTACTGCTACACACGATCTGTACAGCATAAGAAAAGCAACCAGAAAGTAAATCTGTTGCCATATGTATTAAAGTTTTTGTAGACAGATAAGTTAGTATATTTTTTCAGCATATAATCTGATATTATGCTGGACTCTCCTGATTTTGCGTTACGCCCAAATATTGGATGAATAGGTAACGAAAATGTGATGCTGGAAGAACAACACGGCTGGAGCGAGTTCTTCAATGCTGGCGAACGTAGAAAAGGACAAATAGCGAAAGAGAAAGAGGTCCGAGAATTAAAGGGCCCGTGAAAAAACATTTGAGTGAAACAATATTAATTCAACAATAACTTTTTTATTTTTCATTTTTGCTAAATGAAACTTTTACCAATGTAATTGTAAGGTTCTTCTGATTAAAATAAGACGAAACACCATATAATTTACATTATTTTTACTTATTTAGATATAAATAAGTAAATAAATAATTATAATTCAAATTATGTCATGTTTGATCTTGTTTTTATCAGAAAAACCTCACAAATCCGTTAGTAACATTGTCATTAAAAAAAATTCAAAAATAAAAAGGTTTTAATCTTAAATTTTGATTGTGTTAGTATTGTCTCACACGTACACGGGTATTAAAGTTGCTTTCTTCCCTGTACGCTGCTTCGATTCTCGGCTGTCACCACATCAAAGGCGAGCCGGACTCGCTCGAGAAACTGTGGTTTCTCCGGCGACACGCGAAAATTGGTCTGATTCATTGTACATAATACATATAGCTATCGTAGCATCCGTGTGTCATTTAGGTGTATGCGAAGAGTGACGTAGAATAGCATGCCGTTAGTTGGATGCAATAATTGAGGTAGCGCTGAAATTAGTTTCTGTTTGGTGTTACGTCTGGAAAATTTTACAAATTTGTCCGCCTCACGTTCCCTTATCAAGCCTTCGGGTTATAGGAGTCTCCTCATGTAAGGGACGTGGGGAGGGCGAATTACTGCTTCATCTTTTCAATTTTCTCCTCGACTCTGTGTTTTCTCATCAAGCCTTCGAGTTATAAGAGACTTTTTCATGTGGGAAAAGCACAGGGAAGAGTTTGAGTTTATAATTATTATATTTTGTCTTTTCTATCCTTTATTCTCTTTACATTTCTTAATTCTTTTCTTTAATTATTACCCCTCCTTGAAACTATCGTCGTGCTCAACTGCGTAGTAACAGATTTCGAACTAGACAAAAACTCGGGTTCGACCGAGGAGAGGTAACATAAACAGCGTTCGCTGCGCAGTTAGCCAGTGCTTCGCATTATAGGGGTCTCCTCAGGTTAACTGCGCAAAAGCGTAAAGATCCATTTATCTTTTGGATTTCAACCGATACTCTGCTCTTTTTCACGCGTGGGCGCCAGTCGGTCCCTAATCCGATCGTATGCATGAATTGTATGCTGGAATGGGAACGCGAATTGAACTAGCAATTCGGATGTTTGTTTGAAAGATAGAGCGAGGAATGAGAACCCTCGCAAGCAAGCGTTAGCACGCGTTCGAAGACTGTTTAGGGGCGAAGGGTCGAACGGGGCAATAAAAACCTTTGTATCGAATTCCGAGAATTTGCTTGAAACCAAGACCCAACGGCAATTTTCGAATAACAAGAACGTTCTCGAACTAGCTACGTTACAAATGTAATAATGAATATTCGACTTGATAGCTTATACACTTGAAAGATTATATATTGAATAATTGGAAACTGCATTCGACCACCGAATGTTTTACAACGTGCGTACCAGCGCAATTCGTGTTGAGAATCTATTCTTTGCGAACAAAATGATTATGGACAAGCCAATTGTTAATTAGAGAACCTCGTGATAGCCGGTCCATTATTCACGTGTAATAGTACAACAGATATAATTCATGTTTATAATTATCCGCATATTTATTGTTCAATAATTCTGATTTAAACTATTAATTGATAATCGTACCATTTTATATCTAATATTGGAATTATTGACGAGAATAGAACATTCCAGAAATTCTACGGCGTAGAAACACCGAAAAGCCGTTAGACAGAGATGGGACACCAGGAGAGAGAAAGAATATGACCTAGAGGAATTTAGCTAGCACGCGTCTTCGACCAATAGCGACGCGCGCGACGCTGTCGTCACGTGCTATGATTCGTTGGAATGTCCCCACGCAGGACATCATCCTCGCGACGGGCCCTTCCGACCAGGATCGCGATCGATTCCGATCACTCTTCGTCGAACAATCGAGTAAATCGTGACGGGAGCCTGTGCGTCTAGAGATAGAGTTGTAAATTGTACTTTCACGTGATTTAGCTGCGCGGCAAGTCCTATCCGTAGGCAGAGTGTCGCGAGGGTGAAATTCGGAAATACGTTACGAAGACTCAGTGACGCGCACGTAAAGCCATTTTCACACTATTAAACCTCTATTTTTTCTCTTTCTTTTAATCCGTTTGATCGCGTATTTTTCGTATTAAATTCACTCGCGTTTATAATTATACTTTTCAAAAATCGTAATCGTCTTGTGATCGTCTTAGTTAAATTCTTATTCGCAATAAAAGGGCAATCGGGCGCGCGACAAGTGTTAATGCGACAGGTTTTGAATGCGTAGATGAGCAGGAGAAGTCGGTGGGGGACATTCTTACTATTAATGCGATAGAGAGTAGGGAAAAGTATGACGTTGTAATGGAAAACCTAGACAAAGACCTTAGTATTCACGACCGTCACACGTTATTAGGTATCCTTAAAGAAACGGATGAAATGCAAACTCAACCAATTGACGATAATTATTTTGTATCCGTTTACTTAAAAGACCAGTCACTTTTCTGGTATGCGCCTAGGCGAATGTCAATCAAAGAAAAAGAGGAGTTGCAAGAAATCATAGATGACTTGCTAAAAAGAGGCATTATTAAAACGAGTATCTCACCGTACTGCTCTAGAGTAATACTTGTGTCCAAAAGGAATGGAAAGAAAAGGCTTTGTGTGGACTTGCGACCTCTGAACCAAAGAATATACCCACAAAAATGTCCGTTTCCGATCATAGAAGACCAACTGGATAAATTATCGGGTAAGAAAATTTTTACTAAACTTGATCTTAAAGACAGTTTCCATCAAATATCTATCAACCCCGATCATACTAAATACTTTTCGTTTGCCACCCGTTCCGGGCAGTATGAATTTGTGAAAATGCATTTTGGTTATTCAGAGGCACCTGCGGAATTTCAAAAAAGGGTCTTGCAAGTCTTAGAATCATTCATTAGAGCCGGTAAAGTTTTGATTTACATTGATGACATTTTGATACCTACAATCATAATCACAGAGAACTTAACTATTTTTAAAGAAGTACTGGTATGTTTAAGGAAACACAATTTGGAATTGAATTTAGCAAATTGTACATTTTTAAGCAAACAAATAGAATATTTAAGATACCTGATCACGAGTGAAGGTATTACTATGTGTACGCGTCACATTCAAGCAATATTAGAGTATCCTCAACCAAAAGATATTAAAGAATTAAGAAGCTTTTTAGGTTTAGCGAATTATTCCCGAAGGTTCATCAAAGACTATTCGATCAAAATGCAACCACTGCAAGCGCTTATGAAGAAAGAGGTAGAGTTTAGGTTTTACGAGGAATGCGAAGAAGCGTTCAGGAAAATAAAAGAGGAACTAACGACTCAGCCAGTCTTACGTATATATAACCCAGGAGCAGAAACCGAACTACACACAGACGCGAGCAGTTTAGGTTTTGGTGCAATTCTGTTACAACGCCAACCCGAGGGACATTTAGTGTCAATCGCATATTTTAGCAAAGCCACTGCTGCGGCAGAGAAAAATTATCACAGCTACGAGCTAGAAACCTTAGCCATCGTTCGGGCTATTGAGCGTTTTCACGTTTACCTGCAAGGTATAAAATTTCGAGTTGCTACCGATTGTAATTCACTAGTATTGGCAATGAAAAAAATCAATATTAACCCCCGTATTGCGCGTTGGAGTTTGTTGCTGCAAAATTATAAGTTCGAGTTAGTGCATCGAGCATCCAATAAGATGTTACACGTAGATTGCTTGAGCCGCAACATTATGATGCTCACCTTAGATAACATAGAAGATGAACTGATGTTTAAACAGTTAGCCGACCCGAAATTAAGAGAGCTAGCAGAGGGATTGGAATCCAAAGACGATAAATATTATGTGTTAATAGAAGGTTTAGTTTTTCGAAAATATCAGGATAAGCACTTATTTGTAATTCCAGAAGGCATGATTACCAGTGTACTTAGAGTGTATCACGACGAGATGGGTCACGTAGGTCTTGACAAGGTGCTACACGGCATCTTAGGTCACTATTGGTTTCCAGCCCTGAAGTTACGCACCAAACTATACATAGAAAATTGCGTAAAATGTTTAAGCTATTCATTAACCGCGGGTAAGCCAGAAGGAGAAATGGAAATTTACGAGAAGATAGCGATACCGTTGCACACCCTTCATCTAGACTAGGGATGTGTGAGAACCCGATATTACGGGCTCGGGCGGGTGTCCGATACATCCGTGCAGTCGGGTAGCCCGACTTTTTCGGGTTCTGTCGGGTACAGTCGGGCTGATTCGGACGAGCTCCGGCGGGCCGCGGCCCGTGACCCAACTCTCATGTACTTCTTAATACTTGCAATAAGCATGTCATGTACTTCTTAATACTTGCAAAATCTGTTTTATATGGAATTTTGGAATAAAATAATTTTTATTATGTGGAAAAATAATATTTGCAACGAATTTTTTTGAATATGTACTTCATTCCATGTCACCTGTATGTTAATTTTATACAAAATAAATGAGTTGAAGTTGTACTTTAACGGAATTGGAAAATTCATTCTATCAATAAATTGATTGTTTTATATTACAGTTCTAAATGCATAGGAATGCATAGGGATTGGATGTTTAACAGTAATAAAAATATGTAACCAACTTTTTGATATGACAACTTCTTTATTTTAAATGATAATCTAAGAAACACAGTTTCATCCTTGGAGTTCTATTTAAGAAGAACAAACCACTCAGCAACAGAATGCACTTCGCGCTTAACGTAAACTATCGAAGGAATACGATACTATGAATTCCATCGTACTGTCAACCGTCCTATACAGTAAAACCTGCATATATGCAACAAAAGTTTGTCTGGATATATGCAACATCGCTATCCCCTCCACTTGGGGGGATCCCCCTAAGCCGAACCGAGCCGCTCGGCGAGGAAACCGTGTAATATGATCCGACCATAATATCGGTGTGACTAATACTAATTGAACGATAAAACTTTTTTATTTTTAACTTTTTCTTAATGAAACTTTTACTAACGCATTTGTGAGATTTTTCTGATTAGAATTGTACCAAACACGATATGATTTGGCTACATATGTATAAGGCAGGCCGTACACCAAAGATACATCAAACACGCAACATGCAACATGCAACACGTTGCATGTTGTGTACGAACGTAGAATAGGTAACGCGGCACGGTACAAACAATTTGTACGGACGCAGAATCGACACCAAGACTGGATATATGCAACATTAAATGCCCAGAATCGACACCATGACTGGATATATGCAACGTTTAAATGCCCAGAATCGACACCTCGCTTGGATATATGCAACATTTAAATGCCCAGAATCGACACCTCGCTTGGATATATGCAACGTTTGAAACCCGAGCCGACACCGCAACCGGTTTTCATTTCCAATCCTCCTTTGCTTTTCGCCAACTTTTAACATCAATTTTAGCAAGTAATTATAATTCAAACTATATCGTGTTTGGTATCATTTTAATCAGAAAAATTTCACCAATGCGTTAGTAAAAGTTTCAGTAAAAAAAAGTCAAAAATAAAAAAGTTTTATAGTTGAATTAGTATTAGTCACACCGATACGTTTCGGCTCTTTCCTTCGATCATCGGACCTCTCTCTTTCCACCACTGTCTGTCCTTTTCTACGTTCACGCTTGGCTGCTCGTCGCGTGTAACCCGAGATTCGACACCTCGACTGGATATATGCAACGCCTGGGTCCCAATATTTGTTGCATATATCCAAGTTTTACTGTACATTGTAACGTTAAATCTTTACGTTATTTTTTCGTCCACGAATCGACGATGCATGGTTCGGGATTGAAAATCAGTCTTCAGTCAATCGCAGTCACAGCAAGAGCTAAAAAACCATTTCTTTCACTTTTATTTTTTTACTGTTTACATTTTATCTATTATTTATTGTATTCTACTTTTTAAAATTATTAGTTGTTATATTTCTAAGTTCTTCTTTTATATAATTTTTATATTATTTTTTCATATTATTTGTTTATATTATTTTTGTATTTTTTTTTATATTATTTAAAACAAAATGTCATATAACAGTACTCAACACATTACCGCTACGTCTGTTAGTGCTAGTGAAAGTGCAGTGGAAGTGAACCGCAGGAAAAGTGGTGTTTGGCAGCACTTTGAAAAAATAGATCAAGAGGGGGCACGGTGCAAATATTGCATGAAGCAATTTAAAACAAAATACTCTAATACGAGTTCGCTGCAAAGACACATGAAATGTGTACATAGTGCAATAGTGAATTCATTTTCTGTAACTGAAGCGGGAACTAGTGGAGTGCAGGACAATGTCACATATTTAGATGACACTTCACCGAGATCAAAACAGTTAACAGCAGGCATTGCACGGATGATGGCACATGATTTACAGCCGTACAGTCTTGTCGATGATCGTGGATTCCGCTCATTAATGAATATTGCAGAACCGCGTTATTTAATTCCCTCCCGGACATCATTTTCACGAACAATCATACCCAATATGTATGAAGAAGTAAAAGCAGCAATCAAACAAAAAATATCTACAGGTACAAATTATACACGTTTTAACCTGATTAAACATTATCATTTGTTTAAGTCATACATTACATCAATATTCAATATTAACAGGCAATAATGTAATCGCTTTTACAATGGATGGGTGGACGTCGCGTGCGGTTCAAAGTTATATTTCCCTTACGGCCCATTATATTACTGAAGACTTCGAATTGAATCACCACATGCTGAATTTAAACCACGTACCTGAAAGACATACTTTTAAATATATACAGAGCACAATAGTCAATTGTTTACAATCATGGGAAATAGATGTAGAGCAACCAGCATTTTTTACCACAGATAATGGCCGCAATATAGTAAAAGCAATCAATACATTTCAAAGTTGGACACGAATTCCATGTTTTGGTTACTGTCTACAATTAGTGGTCAAATCCGCATTAAAAAGTTTTTCACAATTTCAAGAACTGCGTACAAAATGTAAAGCCATAGTAACCTTTTTTTCTAAATCAACGACGGCCAGGGAAAAATTTATAAGTATCAAAAAAACAGTAAATGCAGATGCAGTACCTTTACAGTTAGTGCAGGAAGTGGACACGCGATGGAACTCCACATACGCTATGTTCAAACGGTTTCACACACTAAATATAATATTATCTGAAGAGCATATGCCGAACAATTTAACTGCAACAGAATTTAATTTTATGCAACACTTAATCACTGTATTGGAACCGATAAAAGAGGCTACAGAAATAATGAGCGGTGAAATATACCCCACCATTTCTTGGTACTATGCAATGTATTTTGCACTGTCCAATTTATTGCAAGTGGATGAAACGCAAGAAACATTAAATAAAGATATTGTAAAAAATCTATGGATAGCATTAAAAGTAATCTCAATTATGTATTTACCTACATATCGAATCAAAAAGTTTTTGTTACAGAATGAAAATAAAATTAAAATTTTACTTGCAGGAACGATTTGAACCCATTTTAGAAAATGATATTTATATACATTCAATGTTACTTAATCCACGGTTCAAGGATCATTTACTACCAGCAGAAAAAAAACATGCAATACTAGGGAAATTTAGTCGTAAGATATCAGTAATTCACAACAAATCAGATAACGGCGACGAGGAATGTCCTCCTCCAAGTACAAGCAGAAGTGGTACGTTTTTAAAATTATACAGTACCGTGTATAATTCTAATTATAAATTTCAATTACAATTTGTTATTTAGGTGAGGCTAACAATTTGTTGGGCACATCGAAGCTAGGAGACTTTTTCGACAGAACATTACGCACTCCAGAAATACAGAGCGAAACATTCAATAATAAAAAAAATCGAGAAATAGAAATGTATTTCGCAGAATGTATTATACCTAGAAAAGATAATATTATGCAGTGGTGGAAATTAAATAATCTTCGATTTCCACTATTATCAGTAGCGGCTAAATATTTTCTTGCAATACCGGCAACGCAAGTTAGTAGCGAGCGACTATTTTCAGCATCCAGAAATATTGTGACTGCTACCCGTACAAAACTGTTACCACGAAACTTGGAGCAACTATGCTTTTTGCATTATAATTTAAAATAAATAGGTTATCATATCAAACAGTTGGTTACATATTTTTATTACTGTTAAACATCCAATCCCTATGCATTTCTATGCATTTAGAACTGTAATATAATACAATCAATCTATTGATAGAATGAATTTTCCAATTCCGTTAAAGTACAAGTTCAACTCATTTATTTTGTATAAAATTAACATACAGGTGACATGGAATGAAGTTCATATTCAAAAAAATTCCTTGCAAATATTATTTTTCCACATAATAAAAATTATCTGATTCCAAAATTCCACATAAAACAGACTTTGCACATGCTTGTTGCAAGTATTAAGAAGTACATGAGAGTTGGGTCGCGGGCCGTGGCCCGCCGGAGCTCGTCCGAATCAGCCCGACTGTACCCGACCGAACCCGAAAAAGTCGGGCTACCCGACTGCACGAATGTATCGGACGCCCGCCCGATGTTTTCCGAACCGACCCGACTAGTCGGGAACCCGATACATTAGTCGGGCTGCACATCACTAATCTAGACCATTTCGGGCCCTTGGAGGTGGCCGAGGACGGATTTAAATTTATATTATCGATCATAGACGCGTATACCAAATTTACATGGTTGTTTCCTGTAAAATCCACTACCACTGAAGAACTCATTCAAACTCTAACTCTCCTTTTTAATTTGTTTGCATTTCCAGTACGTATCTTTAGCGACCGTGGATCCGCCTTCACTTCAAAAGATTTTGAAACTTTCCTAAGCAACAAGAATATAAAACACGTTTTAACTGCGGTGGCCTCACCGTGGGCCAATGGTCAGATCGAGCGAGTGCACAGATTCTTAAAGTCTACTCTAGCGAAAACAACCCAAAAACCGTCCAAATGGAAAGAGCAATTAGGAAAAACGCAATATGTAATCAACAACACTTTACACAAGGCGATAAATTGTACACCGAGTAAAATGTTGTTAGGATATGACCAGCGACAAAGCGACGATAGGAATTTGCAAACTCTGATTACACAACTATCTCAAATCGACATTAATATTGAGCAAGATCGCGAACGTTTACGTGATGCAGCACAAACGGCAAACCGAGCCTTGCAGGAGTACAACAAAACACAATACCATAAAAGACACAAAAAGCCGACTCGATACCAAAAGGGGGACCTAGTCTTAATAAAAATCTTGCAACCGCAACCGGGCAAAAATCAAAAGTTGCTCCCCAAATACAGAGGTCCTTACCAGATTAAGGAGGTACTAAAGAAAAATCGATTCGTTGTCACCGATGTATGTACCGGGCTTTAATGTAACACAGAAACCGCTGAACACGATTTTATCCTCCGACAAAATCAAACCGTGGATAAAAATAGGAGACAAGTAAAACCAAAAGGGTGAAAAGGAAAAAAAAACCTCCCGTTACTTTGTTACTTATATATGTATATATTTCGTTTAATCTTCGTTCTTTATTAATATTTAGTTATTTGTAAGTATCCTAGTGTTAAGCATCAAGCCAAGACTGAGTTTTGTTTCGTTTTCTGCGAATTTGTATTTTAAGTTATCAAATCAAGTTTCTGCCGTTCGAGGACGAACGTACCGCCAGGATGGCCGAACTGTAAGCGCCAGACCGAAATCCCCATCTATCGGGAAATCGAACTAAATTCCTGCGACTAACGCGATCGCGAAATATCCGGGGGGGGGGGGGGGGCAGGCGACAGTCGACAAAGGAACGTCGAACAGAAAACGTGCGAAAAGATTTGTAAGCGCGAACGAGGGACCGTTTCGCCTAGGCAGAGTGATAATTTTTGTACCGGAACAATATTTTTGTATAAAAAGAACCTTATACAGAAACGAGTTATTTGAATTGCATTTTATTTTGTTACTCAAGAGAATAAATACTTGGCAAAGGAACGTACAAGGTATAAATTTGTAATTACGCTGATTTCCTACCACGTGGCGTTGGAATTTCTTGCATAAGGTTCTTTGTCATTTCCTTATTTTCCGTCTTACGAAGATAAAAAAAGAGGGCAAATATGTATAAACAAAACATGTATCCGCCCCCCAGCAGTTAGTAATCCTACTCATAAACATGCTGTCTATCCGAAAAAAATCTATTTTCAAAATTTCTATTAATTCGGGACATGTACGTTTTCGAAAGTTCTGCCTAAATTTATTTTTTATTTTCGTTTTTTGTTTTATTTTTTACGAATAATTGTTACAATGGTCGAATTATGTTTCTGCAATAATGTAAATTCCACGCTAGTTTTCTTTTCTCCTTTTCGATCCATTGTGAGGTCTAATAAGGAAAATACTACGGAGCTGTACAAAATAAAAGAATACAAAAGGTAGGTACATGAAAATACAATATAATTATTGGATAATTACGATGACATATATATTTTCCTTATATGTTATAAGTAAACCTACGTCACATCCGTCCTAGAGATCGGAAATGTAAGGGCGACTTTTAATTGCCTCGAAATAAGCAAGCGGTCTCTGTTTCGAAATAAGCGAAATAGTGCAAGAATGAGAGGGCATGCTATATTCCATTCTTGTTCACAAAATATCAGCGCTGTTTAGCCGATTATTTTATGACATGTTGCCACCCGTCCTATTTCGAGAACAAAGTCAAGCCTAATAGTATACCTGCTTCTGCCTCGAAACAAGCAACAGTTCGGTGCCGAGCAAGTTAAAACCTTCTTTATTCATTTAAAGGATTTCGTTTGTATTTTGTATCTGATAATTTATCTTATAATATAGTATTTATTATTATTGTAGTATAATTTACATTAATTTCTTTGAGTTAAATTGTTATATTTAGATTTGGTTATTTATAAGAAATGGAAAGACATCCCAGCATTTCGCGATCGTCAACAGTAATTGCAAGAAATGCAATGGGAAAGGTAAGCAATAAGCTTTATATAAATACGTGCAAATAATTAAATAAATGTGTTTTCATATTTGGTGAACATTCTGTAATTCGTACTTTGCATTATCGTTTTTTAGATTGTCCATTCAGGTCAAAGACAGATCATAGTGAACCTGCACAAGGACCTGAAAAGTACAAACCTGGATATGCGTTACATGGATGTTATCCGGTGTTTGTGCGAAAAAACAGGAATTGGATCATCTACCATTCAGCGAACGCTGTCGCAGTACAAAGCGACGGGGACCGTCACTTCTCCTTGCAAGAAGAAAGTGCGATTGTCCACCTTAGAAAAGATGACGATGGATCAGAAAGCACTCCTTCGTTTAAAGGTCCACCAATTTTGGGAACGAAAGGAGCTTCCGACCATCAAGTCGCTGCTGGCAGCCGTAAATGCTGATGGAAGTTTCCCAAAATTCAGCCACATCACCTTGTACAGGATCCTAAAATCTTTGAATTTTAGGTACACCGACCGAGTGAAGAATTGTGCGGTGCTGGAGCAGCCTTACATACTCAACTCGAGGGAGCAATATATTCGTGCAATTTGCCAGTATAGAGAAGAGGAACGGCCCATATATTATTTGGATGAGACATGGGTAAATACTGGCGATTGTCAAAACAAAGTCTGGAGGGATTTCAATGTGGTATCGGTGCAAGACGCGAGGCGGCAAGGACTGTCTACTGGTGCACCAGCTCCCACAGGAAGGGGGAAAAGGCTTATCGTGCTACACATTGGGTCAGCCGATGGTTTTTTACCTGGGGGACTGCTGTGTTTTGAATCGAAGATCAACACAGCAGATTACCACGACGAAATGAACGGAGGTACGTTCTTCGAGTGGTTTTGCCGGATCGAGCCCTTATTAAAAGAAAATGCTGTGGTGATTATGGACAATGCGCCATACCACAGCCGAAAATTAGAGATGAGACCGTCATCGACGCACAGTGGATCGAACTGTATTAAAATGCGGACATAGGAACAAAAACTTTTTTTCTTTAATTAAGTTTCTAATTGCTAATTTGGTTACTTAATACATTACTTTAAGAACAAACAATTGTAATTTTTAAAATACCCTTACTATTTATATCTAAAATAATCATAATTATCGTATTGTGACAGTTATGTATTTTCATCGATTTTGTGATGAAACTTCAAGGCGATATATTTCTTCTAAATTTATGTATGATACAATCAAACTTTTTTCATTTTGTAACACTTTGTTTAATTTATGAAAAATATGTGTTTTAAATAGATAACAATAACGTTCAATGTTTAACAATTATTTTCATAATTTCTTAAAAGTCATAGTAATATCTTAACTTTTTATTAACATTTAAGAGAATGTTTGAGAGTTGTTACATTTTTTCTTGTTCTAAATTATCAGTTGGACATTTCTTTCCACAAAACAACTTATTTCAGCTGCCACCATCTGCCACTTTGGCAGCAGTAGCATACGCAAACAAACGCGAGCGCGTACATGCGCGGTGCGGTACGCTCTGTATGGGGGTTCCTATTTCGTACGATCTGACTGCAGAAATGATAAATACTAAAAAATTTAGTATATTTGCTTTAGAAACAGCCAAACAATTTGTTAACACCTACGGGTGGTATTACATGTCTGCCACCGTACATAAATTGTTAATTCATGGAGAAGCAATAATTTCTCATTTTTCGATTCCGATTGGTCATCTGTCAGAAGAGGCTAGTGAAGCACGAAATAAAGAATTTAGAGAGTATAGAAAGAGTCATTCGCGGAAAATAAACAGAAGAGCTACAAATGAAGATGTTCTACATCATTTGTTAATTACATCTGACCCCGTTATTTCGAATTTAAGACCAAAAGTAACTAATCCAAAAAAACAAGAATTACTGCCCGAAACTTTAGAGCTTTTACTCTAATACAAATGCGCGCAAATGTATATATTAGATAAGACAGATGTTCAAAGTGTTAATACTTGTCAAAACTACAGATTGTTGCGTACATGAAATATTCAAAATGTAACTTAATAATATGTGTATATTATATGAATTAATAAAAATTTAAAGATTAAAAAAAAATCAATAAAAATAAACATAAATAAAAGTTTATAAAAATAAATAAAAACAGAAGTTAATAAATTATTAAATACATGTATTTTGATTTTATGTGAATAATCATGTAGTTCTTAGTACTATAATATAATTTCCAAAGAGCGATACATGCTATGTCCGGCTCCTCCTATGCTTCGGTCCACTGTGCGACGTGGAGAAAACAGCAATTAAAGGAGTGGCTTGTATCAAAAGGCCATCATGTGCCTGATACTTGTACCAGGAGCACATTACTCCAAACGGCACGCTCAGTGCAAACAGAACAAAAATACGTGGTCGATGAATATGCCAGAGAGCATAATAAAACAATTTTACCCCTGCCGCCGTACCACTGCGAACTCAACCCCATTGAGCTCGCGTGGGCATCAGTGAAGAATTACGTTAAATCCAGGAATGCTGAATATAATATGCCACAGGTAAAACAACTGTTAACGGAAAGGATTGAAGGAGTAACATCGGAGATGTGGAAAAATTGTATACGCCACACCATCGGCATTGAACAGAAGCTCATGGATATGGATCGCTTCTCCCAAGATACTCTGGAAATGCCTACCATTGGCAGTGATGTGGACATGTCCGATACTGATGTTAGCGACTGATACTGATACATAGAAGACTTTCATTCCAATTTTGGTAAGTACGATTTTCATACAACTAATACAAAAATTGTGATCATTCACTCGAACTTTTTTTCCGGTAATAATCTACGTTCCTGTTCACCTGCTTAAATCAATTTATATGGGATGAATGGATGCATCGAAGAAAAAGAAGAAACTTCTATTTCAAATTATGGTGAGTACAATTTCCATATAACTAGTACAAAGATTGTGATCATTCAGTCGAACTTTTTTAACAACTGAAATACTAATTACTTTTCTTATTTTTGGTAATAATCTACATTCCTGTCAACCTGCTGCAAGGAACTTACACACGATGAAAGGATATAGAGAAGAAGCCCGGAAAAAGCTTAATCCTTGGACTACGCCTTGTCATTATCATCCAATGGACTTTAATATCATAGACGAAGACACATTGTACTTCCCTTTAAATAAAAATAATTAATAAATGATATGTTTATTGTACATGTATTTTCATGATATACCTCTTATATTCCTTTATTACTCCTTCATTTTTTCACATTTATTTAATTTTTGCAAATTGTATAAAAAAAGTTTAATATGATACACTGTTTAATTTTGATTTTGTACTACTTATAGCTACTTACATTTAGATTCGGGTTGATTATTTTTTAAATTACTGACTTCAAACGTTTTACCCGCGACTTTTACTTATAACATTTTTACTTTGATTCTGGCCTATCGTTATAAAGATTCATTACCTCTGCCGTTCCTATATTAGTATATTTTGTCCACCGCGTATATGGCGGATCGCAATGGAAGTAAATCATGGTGGGGGAACTTTCTGAGCTCACAATCAGTCGAGCTACGCGAAACACTCGTACTCTCTCGTGAAAAATACTACATATAGGTTTTATTAATAGCTGTTGGGTATTTGTATAAATGAAGTAGAAATTATTTCATACTTTTTAGTGCATTTCGAAGTCGGTTGTATTTTTTGTTAAAAATTATTTTATTTTAACCAAAAATGTTTGGTCGCCTAAAACGAAGTGCAGCAAAAAGAATTGAATAATAAATCGTATATTTAAAAAATTTACACAGGATGTTAGGTAAATCTACAAAATTACGGCTTCTGCGAAAAACAGTCTTTCTGTTATTTTTTATCTTTTTTAACAATATATTTACTTATAAATAACTATTATATGACTGCGCATCGCAAAAAATTCATAAATAGAAAAGTTATTAACATTTAAAGTTACGGAATAAGAAATTTGTTCTTACAAAAGAAGAAGTTTCTAAGGCTTCTTCATGGACAATTCCAGATGTAAACAAATACTCTATTTTGATAAATTCTCAAATAAAAATTCGATAATGGTTTATTATTTATTATTTTTGTATACAAATTAATTAATTAATATAAAAATTAATATCAAACAAATTCGATAATTGTTTATTATTTATTGTTTCTTATTTTTGCATGCGCCACTTACACTTATCTTTCTACAAATATTAGAGTATATTTTGACCAAAACCTGATTTAAAAACTATCGTTTTCACAGAAGCCGTAATTCTGTAGATTTACCGGATGTTACATAGAAATCCGGATTATGCTAATACTTTTGTTCGGCATTGTAGTTCGGTCCCGAGCGTTTCGCTTTCATCGTATCTTTATTGCATGGATGATGTTGATATTTTCCAGGAATCATACAATAAATATATAAAATATAATAAATTGTCGTTAGATTCGAATTTGGTATAACGCACATTCGATCACCTTGAGGGGTTATTCCGACGGCCGTTACTGCGAAATAGAAAAGGATAACCTCGACAGAGCAACGGTCGTGGTGTCAGGTGTCAGTTACCCACCGAATAAACACGCCAATAAATATACAAGAAAATCTGTGTGGAAATATTGTTTAGACATCGATTTAGATGGCTCGAGTTCGAGGAAAGGAATGTAAATACTGAGGCTGTTTTTGCCGTACTTAGAACTGCTTGGAACAATCCACAGTTGTAACGGACATTCCAATCGGGATTATCTCATCAGATATAATGTTCATAAATGTATTAACATATGTTGATATTTTCAATAAGAAGCAGAACCGAATTAAGATTTCTTGGGCTCGAGTGATTGATAAACATGGTTCAGGAATTGAAATTTATTCTAGATAGCGTTAAATCAAATTAAATAACATAAAGAAGGGGCAACAGCAAGGAAAATATTCTTCAATATTTTTTAACATAGTAAATGGTAGATTAAAAATCGAACTTCTCAAGTTTTTCCACTTTTGTTAGCAACCTCCTTTACCCGAGCAAATATTTCTGCGTACCTGAGACAGAGGTAAATAAACTAGGAATACGAATTGAAACATCTGCAGATAATAAATCAGAATGAAAATTTATAAATGATAATTTAGTTTATTTAGTCCCTCTTAGATTTCTCCTTAATCCGACGCTGATAAAAACCTTGTGTGGGAAGAATTAATGCTTATTTACCGCCATTATTATATAATAATTTACAAAATTTCAAACAATCAAATCTACTGTAATTTTATAAATTTTTTATCCATTTGCTAAAAAATATCCCCTTTTTAAAATTTTTATATCATTATATGATGATTTAATGATTTTTCATGATTAAACAATTTTCTAAGTTTAAAATCTATAAATCTGTAACTATGACTATAATCTATAACTATAATTTTGCAAATTTTGAATCCAATTACCAAAAAAATAAATCCTCTTTTTTTAAACTTTTCAAATCATTAAATTATTAAAATGCGAATCCTTTCGATGTTTCCGTATCATCGACGCTCGGTAATTTTCCATTTCTGGAAAGAACCCTCTACTACAGTCTTAAATGCGAGAAATTATCAATGCCGTACAGTACATATTCTGAATTAATTGCAATTTTCGAACTAAATTTACCAACTATGGGGACCTACGAAAGTTTTATAGTCTCAGGTCACCAGGGCATTTTGGGGTTCCAAAAATCGAATTCTTTTATTTCTTTATTTAATAATAAACAATATTCGGAATCCGAATTTACAATTAAAACAATTTTTGAGAATTGTTTACAAAGTTGAGCCTGACGCGTGAATTATTGACAGAGATAAAAGTTCAGAAAAATACTTCCTATATAAAATCACACGTTTTCCTGTACTCGTGTCCCTTTTTCTCAGCAATAATTCGACTGATCTAGTTACAATTTTGTGGGCTTTTACTACTAAGGGTAACACGTATTTTAGGAAAAGATTTTTCTGAAATTCGGCTTACAATAAGACCAGCAGCATCTTTTAGGTAAGAGTACAAAAAAATCCACACATTTATACGCTTGTATACTATTTCTATTCCGTATTTCAATATTCCCTGTAGCTCAAATACGCATCTAGTATGATACACTAGATGCTCTAGTAATTTGAAGTTGATGCCTAAGATAAATTCTGAGAAAAAGGAACTTGAAATTGGTTTATTTTCTATGTACCGTGGAAAATGCCCCTTCACTTGATTCGCTTTTGCCGACGCCAGTCATTATTAAACGCAGAATGAAAATTTTCATGCAAAGATACGTCAAAAAAAATAGAAACTGTATCACTTACCAGAATTCGAAGATGCCCATGCTGGTTGAGAGCAGTAACGTTCTCCAGGTTCGATCTGCTTGCAGTTTTCGTTTCCACATAAAGTAACGTCGACCAAAAACGATGATTCTTCAATGAAGCCTTCTTCGCGAAAAACGGGCACCGAATTCGCAACTTCAGAACTTGTCTCGATACGCGCACAAGCAGCTACAGAAAAAAACCGACAACCGAAATTAATACAATTTCAAAGTATAATTACAAAAAGTTAGTTAGTAACACTGAATAACTAGGTAGAGATTAATCTGCGAAACGCACGTTTACACACAAGTTACCGCAAGATAATTTTTCTAGACAAAGCGACGCACGAGTCAATACAATATAATACATCCGAACCCGTCGACCGTTTTATTCGGAATGATTCTGTAATGGCGACGAACGACGAAGGGCCCGTGTATGATGGAGGGGGTTCAGCTCAGCGATGCGACGCAACGGTGGTGGTAGAAACTTTCGATTTTGAACGACGCAAGCGGACTTTTGGGGGGCGATTCGCTCGTTGAACTTGTTGCAATCGTCAAGACGTATCTTCGATTGTGTGCGAGTTTTTGCACGCGCACGTGCGATTAGCTAAGGGCAAACATGTTTAACGGTCGCTGAACATGCGCTGTTGATACTTTTTCTTCTGACTATAATTTAGATTATTATTTGGACGAATAATCATTTCATTTTATAATAAAATTTAAAATCGATTTAATGATATAATCTAAGGATCATGGAAAAGATGTTTTAAAAGAGGATTGGCAGAATATTAATTCCCCGTTTTATCGTCTTCCTGTAATATGTTTAAGATATAAGGTGATATATATCACCGTAAAAATATAAAAATTTACAGTAAATGTGTGCAGTAACTAAATACGTGTATTTACGTAAAGTTTCAGCAAAGATGACATAAATTTATTTAGGATCTGGAATTTTTGTGTTTTGAAGTTTTTAAGTTCTGAAATTTAGAAAGTCTGAAATCTCAGAATTTTTGAATTCTGAAATTTTTACATTTTGAAATCTTAAAATTTTTAAATCTCAGAATTTTAGAAGCTCAGAAATTTGGAATGTTCAAATTCTGAAGTTTTGAAATCCTAAAATTTTTAAATGATGAAGGTTCACATTTTCGAGGAGAGGCGGGTTCAGATTTTTAGGGGGTATCGATTACATATAAAAATTTTATTATATAGAACAATGATCGACAAACCTTTTTTATATATTGCCGAATATTAAATATTTTTTAGCTTTGCCGGTTAAGAGACAAAACTAAAATTATGTAGATAACTACTTATAAAATAAAAGATGTTCTCATAAATTCTTTATTGATGAAATTAAAATACAGTTATAATCAGGAATTTTTATTTCTGCCTTTAATAACATTCCCTATAATTGAGGTTGAAAAATTATTTATAAATTACTTATGAATACGACCTGTAATTTTTTTTTCGACATTTCGAAACCGAAAACAGTATCCTCAACTCATGAGCATACAAAAACAGAAGCAGAATCGTAATTTATGGACTGCTGATATAAAATATCGTCCACTTGATCAATTTTAATTAGTTTTAATCCTTGAACCATGGAGAGAACTCCAATTTCAATTTAATTTCGTAATTTATATTATTTTCATTTACTAAATTTTACACTGTTCCTCTAAATATTCTTCCAATATATGAAACTTTCCTTTAAAAATTATAGATTTCATTTTAGATTAATATTCTTCTATGTACATGTTTTGTAAATTTGGGCCTAGATTGACCCAGGCTCCGCTGTTTAAGTGTTAATATATTATGTCACAGAAATTAAATTTCCAAATAATTTCTCTCCGGTTTAAGTGTATAAATGCAATCGGGTTTCTAACTATTAAAAATATAAAGCAATGTTTCAAGTGTTCGGTTTTTTTGGGAGAAACTTTATGGAATATCTCAATTTTTTTGCGCTTTCAGTTATTAGAAAAAGAGATAAAGGGCAATTAGCTCGACGATATTTCGTTTTCGAACGATTTAAGGTAGCGACTCGTCCCGTCCATGGTCTAGGAAGATGTTTGGAAGGACGGCAATCCAGGCACTCGACGATGGGTGGTGACTCGAAGTCACGTAGCTATCGAGTGCCATAGGATTGATTGTTTGAATAGAAACATGGGAATGTTTTGGAAAGGCAAGCGACCCGACGTTGCTTTGCTTAAAAGTATAAAGACGCTGTTCTTGAAGGATCTGGCCACGGAGTGGGGAAGGCAAGGGTGTCTTCTGGTAAGAGGACTAACAAAGAGAGGGCCCCAAGTGTGACGCTGACTTTTTGATGAGCTTTTGCACAATGATAGAGCTTGAAAAACTGATGCCAATGATATCCAGTTTTGGGCGTAGTCGGTTATTAGTTTATGAGATATTTAATGTTAAAGTTATTACCCTGCTTATGATCTGAAGTATAGGAAGTCTTTTCAAGAACGATCGTGCCGTAACCGGTAAGGCATCGCCCTCTCGGTAGGTGAATGTTTTTTGTCGCGAGTTCAAATCCCATTAGACAGATTTTATCAACATGTTACAATATTTCACTTTTTACTACGTTTTTATTTTGCAATTGATTTTAAACTAACTTCCCGATGAGCTAGAGATTTTAAACTTGAAACATAGCTTAGAACTGGATGACAATGAAATATTAATTCGCTTTCTTGTCTGTATGTTCATTAGGTTCGGCTACGCTGAAATTTATAGATTTTATTCGTTAACGGCTCGATCGAGAATGATTACATCGGCATGGTCCGATTCATTTGTTTTATTATTCTATGCATTTCTAGAAAATGCAGGGACAGCTGTACTCACAATGGGAGTGCACGGATGTGGAAATCGCTTTTGGAATGGCACTAGGTAGAAGTTGTGGTATACATGTAGGGTTACAGAATCTTAGTGGGGTTCTTCAGAACGGGCCTTCGTTTTTGAGATATTTTAATGTAAAGTTTCTGACGTATCTGGTATGTCATGTAGGTAACTATTGTTCTCAAGACGGTTCCGTGGGAGAAGCGGTAGAGCGCTAGTATACTAGGGAGACGGGTGGGGTTTCAAACTTGTGGCTAATATTTTTTTCTTTTTTGTTGGAAAATTCGAAAGCCAACTGACCATTGACCCCATACGGAACGCACGTGGCTGCAAGACAGTGGCCAGGACACTTGGGCGACGGGGCCCGACACTACGGCGACAGGGCGTCATAAACTCATCAAGAGTCCTCGAGTTTTCCGCAGAGGGAAAAGGACTCTCCAGGCCCGAAATGGGCATTCTTTACGAGTATTTCGTCGGAACAACTCGCTCCTTGCTCTCCTGGAAAATAAATCGAAGCGTTCAATCGTCTACTCGGATTCATTTATTTCCATCCTTCCTTTTAGTCTAACAAGTCAGAAGTGGGATAAACCGCGTGTTTTGGTTAAATCCGTTCGCGCTATCGTGGAGTTACACTGCAGTGCAATTTTTGACGTTTTCACGCAATTGTGCCAGTGTCGATATTATTGGAGAGTGAAGTGACTTGCGACTGTGTTTGGTTAGACAACAAACAATGGGTCGATCAAGTGCGAAATCACGGAAACGCTCACGGGATGGTTCACGGGGACGCTCGCGCGAACGTGACCAATCGGAAGTGCGATCGCGTGAAGCATCGTGTGAAATGGTGCGCGATCGGTCGCGAGAAGATTCGCGAAGACGGACGCCGTATGAAATGTAGGATCGTTCGCGGAAACGAAGGAGAGACTCGTCAGAGAGTGAACGTGATCGGTCACGGGGACGAAAACGCGACGAATCGCGAGATCGGCGGCATTATTCGCGGGGTGACTCAGCGGATTGCGATCGTGAATCGTCTCGGGAACACGGGAGGAACAATGAGCGGAAGCGGTCTCGTGATCGTGTGCGAAACGATGCGCGAAGGGTTTCGCGAGATCGTTCACGCCGTCGGAGGCGTTCGACGGATAGTTCCGAATCGGAGGATTTACGATCTACGGTGAAGATACTAAAACAGGAGTTAAAAACTGTTCAATGTAGGCCTGTGAACGAGGAATTTGTAGTTCTGAAATTCGATCCGTCGCGGGATAACGCAAACGTCGACCGGTGGGTGAAGCAGGTAGACAGACTTGCGCGTCGTTACGTTTGGAGTGACGTCAATGTCCTGCTCGTTGTTGCTCGAAACTTGAAGGGTCATGCACGACGCGTGTACGATGAGGAAATGGCCAACAATCACACATGGAAGTCATTTAAAGCATTGCTGATACGACGGTTTAAAAAACCTTTACCGTTCGCGCGGTTACTGTTGGAAGCCGCAACGTACGCAGCTAGGCCCGGACAGCGGCTAGGTGATTATTGCTTCGAGAAGCTATCAAAGCTACGGACTCTGAAGCTGAATATTCCGGACACCTATTTGGAAGATGCAGTGATTGGAGGAATCGAGGACGAGAATATTGCCCGAACCATCCGTTCCAAGAAGTATGAAGATACCGACGAGTTGTATGCGGCCATGAACGAGATGGGGGCGATGCCTTAAACGGTGGCGGCCAAATCCGTGGTACCACGCACGTTTCATCGCGGGGCGAACATCAGGAAGCCCGAAAACGCAGCCTCTACCTCAGCAGGAAAACCTGGCACGTTGTCAGCCGAAGAACGGACACAGCGACCGACGATTACCTGCTATAATTGCGGTAATGTAGGGCACTATTCAGTCAAGTGCCTCAAGGGTCCGAATACCTGCAGTTTGTGTGACAAGAAGGAACAAATGGACAAATTCTGTCACAAGACAAGGCGAACCAACGTAACCAAGGTGAGACAAAACAGACCCAATATGTATTTATTACCGGCTACGGGAGCTCAAACACGCTGATTCAGAAATCGGTAGCAATCCGGTTAAACATTCAATTAGTCACGGGTGATCAATTGAAATTGCAAGGGTTTACTGGAGCGGGAATGTTTACTGATCTATTTGCCGATGTGGTCATAAAAATTATGGAAACTACAGCGAAAGTGAAGGCAATAATCGTTGAATCAAATGCGATGCTCTACGAAGTAATTGTCGGACGGGACTTTTTAGATCAACCGCATGTCGAGATGATTAAAAGACAGAATAGCATTATAATACGGGAACTGCCACAAATCAGATTAGCTCGAGATACGTTGGATGTTTGCGCAATGGAAGGAACCGTCGATTTCAATGAGATGGTATTTGGGAACGTTAGCGAAGAGGAAAGAAGATTATGCATGCAGCTTATTACTTTGTATGCGGACCGGGTTACAACTTCGATGCAAACACTGGGAAAGACAAACGCAATCGAGATGGAAATACGGTGCACGACAGACACACCGGTGTATTATATTATAATCCATATCGAATGGCTGAAGTAGAAAGAAAAATCGTCCGGGACATGGTCGACGAACTAATCGGTAACGGTATTGTTCGAGAATCTACGTCGCCGTATGCAAGTCCGATAACATTGGTGAAGAAGAAAACTGGCGACTATCGGTTATGCGTAGATTATCGGAAATTGAATGCAGTGACCATTAAAGATCGATACCCGTTGCCATTAATAGAGGATCAAATCGATCGATTAGGTGGGAACACATATTTTATAGGTTTAGATTTGGCTTCTGGGTATTATCAAGTACCGATGAGCAGCGGGTCAATAGAAAAAACAGCGTTCGTGACACCTGACGGACATTATAAGTTCTTGCGGATGCCGTTTGGGTTAACCAACGCTCCCGCTCTCTTCCAGCGATTGATTAATACAGTGTTAGGACCCCTGAAAAATTCAATAGCGTTACCGTATATCGACGATATAATAATACCCTCAACTACCGTTGAAGAGAGACTACAGCGGCTTCAAATGGTTTTGGACAAACTGCGGGAATATAATTTGACGCTGAACCTGAAGAAATGCTCGTTTTTGATGACCAGCATTGACTATCTCGGCCGCGAGATAAGCGCAGAAGGTGTTAAACCAGGAAATAAAAAGACACAAGCTGTCTTAGCTATGCCGAAGCCGACTACGGTCAAAGAAGTACGCCAATTCCTCGGATTAGCGGGATATTTCAGGAAGTTTATTCAAGGTTATGCGACAATAACCACGCCGTTAACAGCCTTGACAAAGAAGGACACGACATGGAAATGGGGAAACGCGCAAGAGGGTGCAGTTAGGAAAATAAAAGAGGCTCTTACAATACGACCAATCCTTGCGATATTCAATAGCACGCTTCGGACCGAGGTACATACCGATGCGAGTTCGCTAGGATTGGGCGCTATTTTATTTCAATACACCACCGAAGGTAGCCAGCGGGAGGTAGCGTATTACAGTAAACAGACTACCCACGATCAGAGCAGGTATCACTCGTATGAGTTGGAGACAATGGCTGTTGTCTTCGCTCTGCGCTACTTCCGGGCTTACCATTTACGAATAAATTTCACGGTCGTTACGGACTGTAACGCGCTACGCACTACTTTTACTAAAAAGGATTTAATACCCCGCGTCGGAAGATGGTGGTTGGAGGTGCAGGACTACACCTATAATATTGAATATCGAGCAGGAACGAAAATGCAGCACGTTGATGCTCTTAGTAGGAACCCTGCGCAAGGGGTGGAAATCTATCCGGTAGATATTACCGAGGCGGACTGGATACTAGCCGCTCAATTGCAAGATGATCGGCTAAGCCGAATACGACAAATATTGATCGAGAATATACGAAACGCGGATACGAAACAATATTTTACAGATTACGTTCTCAAGAACGGCAAAATTTATAGACGACTAGAGAAAGGGCGCACCGCATGGGTAGTACCTAAAGCGGTGAGATTTCAGATTTGTCGTTTGTGTCACGACGATGCAGGTCACCTAAGTTTGGAGAAGACATTGAGACGAGTTCGTAAGAACTATTGGTTTGCAGGAATGAGTGCGTTTGTCAAAAAGTATGTAGCGGCATGCTTGAATTGTACATACTACAAGCGAACGGCAGGCAAGGGACAAGGGAAACTACACCCCATTGAAAAGGTTCCTGTGCCGTTTCATACCATCCATATAGACCACGTCGGACCCTTCGAAGAAAGCTCGCGCAAAAATAAGTACCTGCTCGTTATAGTAGATGGTTTTACAAAATTTAATATCATAGAAGCTGTCAAGGACACTAAGGCCAAGCGGGCGGTGAAAATATTACTGGATGTAATCCATTTGTTTGGTGTCCCATCACGAATCATTAGTGACCGTGGCACCGCTTTTACAGCCAGGACATTTAAGATATTTTGTACCACATATGGGATACGGCATATCTTGAATGCGGTTGCTACGCTATGCGCTAACGGACAGTGCGAACGTTACAATCGGACCATCGTAGCATCGTTAGCAACAACAGTTGCTGAAAAAGAATCGAATAGATGGGATGAATATGTAAAGCAAATTCAAAGTGCAATGAATACCACGGTCAATAAGGGTATTGCTGCGACACCTGCTGAAGCATTAATGGGGTTCAATGCCAGAATTACGGCAGAGTCGCGGATTTTGCAAGAAGTACAGACAGAGGTGCAGCGTTTGGACTTGAAGGAGCTTCGTACGCGAATTAACAAACATATCGCGGAAGATCAACGGAAACAGAAAGAGCGGTATGATAGAACACGACGGAAGGCCACGAAGTATCAGGAAGGAGACCTGGTCATGGTCGTAATCACTAGTGGACAAGCGACGGGAGAAAGCAGGAAGCTTTGTCCCAAATTCAAGGGGTCGTTCAGAATTCATCGGGTACTCATGAACGACCGATACGAGGTCGAAGACCTACGAGAAGGGGGCAGACGTGCTAAGCTCGTTGCCGCGGTGGAACGACTGAAACCTTGGGTAGCGGTGGCGGAGTAAAACCTCGCTTTTGTTCAAGAACGAAAATTATATATTTTATGGTGAGTAACAAATTTTAACGGTAATGTTTAGCTACAGGTAACTAGTTAGAGATAGCAGCAACGGCTGTGATTACCTGAGGTGCTGATTCTTTACTGGCCAATATTTTCACCGTGAAGGAAAGAGACACCGTCGAAATGAAGTCCAGGTGCTACTGGACGACGAAGATCTTATTGCCGTCAGTCTGATAACGATGTTTTGTCGTTATCGGATGACGATGAACTCGATATCACGGCGATAGAGATGGTATAGCCAGTATTGCGTGATTGTACTGAAACTGTTACGTCAGTGAGCAAAAGTTGCTACTGTACGGTGAAATGATGGTCTAATTGTCAGCGGTGATATTCAACTACCGTTTGATGATGACGACCTTGTTGCCGTTGGGCCAGTAGCGAAGCTCAGTCGCTACTGGACGACGATGATTTTATTGCCGTTAGGCTGATGGTGATGTTAGTCACTATCAGATGACGAAGAACTCGATATCATGGCGATAGAGATGGTAAAGCCACTATCGCATGATTGTATTTAAACTGTCATGGTAGAGGCAGAAAATTATTAGTTGATAATCATAACGCAGCAGTCATCATGCAATGGGCCGTCACAAACTGAAAACAACGTGATGTGCGACAGCAGACAGTAAAACCATTGATTCGAAGGGAAAATATGGCTGCGACGAAAAAGGGAATATTGTCAACTAACAAATGTTTTAAGAAACTCTCGTTGCAGGTTCAAACTGATACCCTTAACAATGAATTGTGTACTCAGACCAGTGCTGAATCTTTTGTTACAGAAACTGACATAAATCACACGCTTGAGGACAAGCTGGGTTGTAGGCTGGCCGAGTGTTGGAAAATTCGAAAGCCAACTGACCATTGACCCCATACGGAACGCACGTGGCTACAAGACAGTCGCCAGGACACTTGGGCGACGGGGCCCGACACTACGGCGACAAGGCGTAATAAACTCATCAAGGGTCCTCGAGTTTTCCGCAGAGGGAAAAGGACTCTCCAGGCCCGAAATGGGCATTCTTTACGAGTCTTTCGTCGGAACAACTCGCTCCTTGCTCTCGTGGAAAATAAATCAAAACGTTTAGCCCTTTCGCGCGACGTGCTGTGTGTACGGACGCCGGTTATAGTCGGCGGCCGCGCGACGTGCTGTGTGTACGGATGCCGGTTATAGTCGGTGTCCGCGAGACGGTGCTGTGTGTACGGGTGCCGACTATAATCGGCGTCCGCGAGGCCACCTACGCTGACCATTAGTATGTTTTTCTATATAATATGACGAAACAGATGTTACATAACTCTTAAAAAAGTATACATACAATACAATTCCAAAGTGCCATTGAAAGACGTACGTGCGAACATCGAAGACTACCGATGCGCGATGTGCACACTGCGCGGCGCGGTGTCCCGTTCAGTGGCGCTACTCCCGCGGAACGGACTGCCGTAGCGAAAGGGTTAATCGTCTACTCGGATTCATTTATTTCCATCCTTCCTTTTAATCTAACACGTTTCTCTCTAGGTCGTAGTTTTTGAGAAACGGATTTCAGATTCGTATCCAGCTTGCAAAAATCTATAACAATTTCATACTGGCGGTTACGAAATCATTTGGCAGTTGCACAGTGTTATTGGCTGTGTGATGATTTCTGTAAACGTTATAGAAGGATAACATAATACATATAATTGGCACGTGTCAGGGTCAATGCATTTGGGGCTTTGACCTGCTTTTCAAGGGTATCGAAGGTGTCGATGTCGGAACCCTATGTCTGACATCGGACTCGGATCCAGCGGTAAGTGATACTCGTACGCGACGAATTCTAAAGCTATGTACAGACAGTGCGAGGCTGACTCGTGAGGCTGCCTCAACCGTTAGCTGCCTCGATCGAGTCGCCTCGCGACTTTAAGTAGAGTATGTGAGGCAATCTCGCGAGGCATGGTGAGCCAACAGTAACTGCGAGGCAACCATGGAATCAACATCGGCTACTGCAGCGTTTTCATTTATGGTGATTCATCGAATTTTAAGAAATAAAAGGACAGAGAAACGACAGCGACGATGGTGGATCAAAGAATTATATAAAATGGCTTTAATTTCGGCTACAGGTCTGCCTACAATTGCACTTATTGTTCTCTAATTATCTTCTCTGATAATATTGTTGTAATAATTTTTATCTTTCGGGTCCCATAATGTTCGATACTCTTTGTACGTTTCGATTAGAAACAGGCACTGCTCACTATTCATTTTTTGTACGTGTCCACACGAAGCGTGCAACGAACTGCGAGGCATGTTTGATCTTGCCAAAAAAACCGACGATCATCGGCTCATTGCGCGGCAGCTTCGGAGCGAAGCAGCCTCAAACCGAGGCAAGTATACACATCGCGAGGCACGCCTCGCGAGGCACGCCTCGCGAGGCAGCCTCGCGAGTCTGCCTCGCACTGTCTGTACATAGCTTAACAGTCACGGATGTTTTGTTTATGAATCGGCGATTTATTTCTTTCTTTTGTATTATTTTTGGTGTGATTATAAGTACAAGTATTTAATTATTTGTGTTTGTTTGTATTGGTTTTTTTATTTAAAATGTGTGTGTTCGCATATGTTGAATTATTTCGTGAATTTATATAAAGTTTTTTTTTAATTAATTCATTAAAAGTATTGCCGGCCCCTGGCAAAGTTTCGCTGCGTAGACGTGCGGCCATTGAAGCGTTAATATTTTAAAGCGGTAATAGTATTTTTATAGCCACTAAAAATTTACGATCACAAATTTTCAGGACTATCTATGGGGTTAGTAATCTGAATGGGGCTTGGAAAAATTATTTTATACTTTTTAGTCCGTGTTCAAAACATGGTATTGTGGCGACAATGGGAGTTCCACGTGGGAAACAAGTGTTTCTGGACAGTGTCTTCGGTCGTTCAGGCCGTCGCGGTCGCGTCGAATCGAAGGAACCATAAAGCAATTAAACGGTTTCGTTTTGCAAGCTCGACGGTCGCTTGCTGGGCGGCCGAGGAGGTCTCGGTCCCTTTCGGCTCGGGATTTCCTAGAGTCGATATTTTGTCAATACATTATACAGTATTGATCCGTAATAAGCAACAGTTTTCTGGCTCGAAATAAGCAAATCTCTATCCCCACCTTTTCGTTTAATGTCGCCCGCAAAGTGAGAGGTCCAAGAAATGAGTGAGAGGTCCGTAAAAGAGAGAAGCCGATGTTTTGGGTAATAAATTGTCACGCTCGACTGAGCAGTGACATCGGTTAGTAGAAGAAGGATGAAATATATATAATGCTTTCTCAGTCTAGCATATTTGCCTTGAAATAAGCGAAATAGTGCGAGAATGAGAGGGCATGCTATATTCTAGCCTTATTCAATAAATAACATCCTTGCTCAGCCGATCACTTTATGATTTGCCGCTACCTCGGATCTCTCACTCGTTTCTCGTGTTCTCTATCGTCCCGTTTCGAGAACAAAGTCGAGCCGAATAGCCTACCTGCTCCGTAATAAGCAACAGGCCAGACCCGAGCGTGTTGCTTATTACGAGGCAATCCTGTACATATATTCCGCTGGAATAAGTTCATTCCCCGTGATCACTAATAATCTTTGATATCCTCTCAAAGAGGATATCCTAGTGATATGCTAGAATTATGATGTCCCCTCAGAGGGGACAACGGAGTGAAAGTTTCATCGTTGCATTAGGATTGTTTTACAGATATATGTAAAAGAGTGGTTTGTTTTCGTTCTGTCCTCTTTCCCACTCGCTGTCCTTTTTTACGTTCGAAGCAGCCGGCAAACTTCAAACAATGTAGGAGCTATACGATATTCGTGCATCCATACGACGCAACAGCGAAACAATGTACAGTCACTCTCAGTGAAAATCGTCCACATGCAACGGGGCGTATATTAGTCTAAATCAAACAATAAATATAAATAAAATACAATGATTGCGCACATTAAATTATTCTACAATAAATAACTGTAATTATTGAGATTAGGTTACACCTCACCGATTTTGATGAAATTTAAATATGTTGTAAAATTAGACATTTGGAACAACTTTTTTCTATACATATAACCGCCGCTCGGCCTTAGTTTTCGAGATATTTTCGAAAAACTGTTGAAACTAACACATTGAATTCTGGCCATCCGTGTGTATCCGTAACAACATACGCATCAGTATGGGATCGCCGCTTTTCTACTGTTTTTGCAGTTTTTCTAAATTTTACAGTTTTCGAGGTAATCAATCTTAAACACAAATTGCAAATATTCAACTTTGGAAATGATTTATACTTTTACAATAGCAGATATTCAGATTCTTTTTTCACGCAATAATTCTGTGGAATCTATCGAATAAAATGATATAAGTTGTTACTACATTATAAACATGTAAATATGTTTAAATAATAATGGAAGCTGGTAAGGACTGCTGATCACTCCTGATCACGAGATTCGTCTGGGTGGGCGAATGCAGCCCTAAAATAACTAATCGTAAGTTTTAAAGAATGGCGACTAACAATAAGACCTCACTTGTACCCCCCAAGACTTTGATTTACAGCGGGGAACTGCCTTTCGTCACCACTCTTCAGGATCACGTGTACCATCCGAAGCCTGACACTCAGGATGGCACAAATGACCCGGCTGAGAAGAACCAGCAGTCCTCGCCATAAATCTAGCCCTAATGTAAACTCTGACAGAAGCGGAAGAGACGCCTAAATCGCATGACGTCTGCAGATATTTCTTCCAAGTTATTGACAATAAAGTCTTACAGTCCACATGAATTTGCTCGACGTCCACGACCACTTGAAGATTTTCAGCATTATAAAGCAACTGAATTCAGACAGTTATTATTATATACTGGACCAGTTGTTTTCCACAACATTTTGAAAGGAGATGCCTATCAACATTTCTTATTATTGCATACAGCTTACCACGCATTATCGGTAGCACACCCTAGTGAAGCTAATTTAGAGTACGCCGAAAGTGCTATAAGAGTATATGTTGAATGCTGTGAATTCATTTATGGGTCAACATTTGTCACATACCACATACATGGATTATTACATGTTGTTGAAGACGTCAAGAGATTAGGAAATTTAAATACGTATTCAGCTTTTCCGTATGAAAATAACATGTCATTTTTTCGAAAATTTTTGCGGAAACCTGGATTGCTACTTCAACAATTACACAATCGCATTGCTGAAGGAGGAAGTGGTTTAATACAATTCAGTAAAAGATCGGAAATAAAACCATTACGTAAACATATGAATGGACCTTTACTACAAAATCATTTAAATTCAAATACAGAACAATATAAAGGCCTGCAGTTTGAACATTTCAGAATTATGACAAATAATGATCGAGATAATTGTATTGCTTTAAAAAGTGGAGAAATATGTAAAGTTTTAAATGTTATCAAAAATATTGTTTCGAATGAATTAACTCTAATTGTAAAAGTATTTGAATCAGTTCATCCTTTTTATAACATTCCTTACGGAATTGATTCACGTTTTGTAGGAGTTTATGTCTGCGATAATTTATGCCATGAAAAAAAATCAACAAAATGTTTCAAGATGCCGTATTGGAAATAAGGGAATATTAAACCCAACAAATATATTGTTATGAATTTACTCTCTGATTTCTAAGGGATATATAATTTTTAGAATAAAAGTTTAATAAGCTACCGTTCAAATTTAGCGCGTAATAAAATAACAAATTTTCTAGACAAGATGTCACGAATCGAGCGAGTATTTTCATAAGCGTCTCTGTAAAAACAAACGAACTGTAATTTATATGTACTATAATGTTCAAGAGGTTTATTGCGGTAATTGTTCTCGCGTTTGTACGACATTTTGTTAAAAGTCTTGATAATTATTTGATTTTCTGCTTATTGATTCTCTTGGTATTATATTATCGGTTTAAATTACTTTCATTTTTCCTCCTGGACACATTTTTATACAAAGAAAAACTAAATTAAAATCATGGACAACAATAATGTACAACACGGAAAGGGTCTTGCCGTATGGCCCAGTGCAAGGAACGGATAAATATTATGGTCCAAACTCGCAAAGACCAGATCTTCCGAGTGACATGCTGCTTCAACTTGGCAAGGAACATTTTGAAAAGCTTGTTGACAACGCAAAATATCGTACAATAATAGAAATGAACACAAGAGACCAAAACGATTCAGATTTATGGAGAACTTTGAAGGAGGAAATGCTGACTGCTTCGAATTTTGGAGCAGTGTGTCGCATGAGACAAACAACGTCCTGCGCAGCAATAGTAAAAACCATTTTATATCCTCCATCAACTCCATCTCGATACTGCTGCTATGAGATACGGCCGCGATAAAGAACACATTGCAAGAAAAGACGTAGCGAACGCAATGAGAACAAGGATTCGAACTTGTGGATTTTTAATTGATCGCGACATTCCATACTTGGGTGCCTCTCCTGACGGACTTTTCGACGGTGACGGTTTACTGGAACTGAAATGCCCACAATCTGCTGAAAATTTGACAGCGATAGACGCAATAGAAACAATACGTCTCTTACGAAACATCTTCGATAAGAGAGATATACAAGAAATAAATGACAAGCACCAGTGTTTCTATTAACGTAAGTACAAGGTCAGTTGCATGTAACGCAACAGAAGTAGGTACTGTATTTTCGCTATCTGGACACCTAAAAGCATACATATGATCGGCGTAAATAGGGACGACGCGTTTTGGACAAATCATATGGAACCTTTCCTAACGCGTTTCTACGAAGAATGCATGTTTCCGGAAATATTGGACAGCCGCCACAATAGACACATGTCTATTAGAAATCCAGAATACATACTACGCGCAACAGACGACGCATCTATTCAAAAATCTAACAGAAAAATCGCAAAAAAGCATAAATATGAAAACATGACACAGAACAGTGTTGAAGCATAAAATATGACCGTTGAAGCAGTAACTAGGGACTGTGTCATTGTCAGTCATTCAGTCCAGGAAGAAAACTGCACAGATGATGCTGTACGATACTATATATTAGAGACTGCTGTTTGTTCCGTAACTAACGTAAAAAAAAACCTACTACCTGTGCAAAGTAAATTAAACGATGAATCGTTAGATCGATTTTTACGTGTCGTCAGAGTAACTACTCCTTTTGAAACGCAAAGTATCCTATACTTACCGTTTACAAAATTTATCAAACCTTGCTGTAGTGACAAAAGCGTACAAATAATTGGAGGCAACTGTTCTGATCACTGGCGAAGTATCTATTTCAACGGCCGCGAACTCCATGTATACGACAGTTTACCTGGCAGTGCATATGACAAGCTCGTAGAGGAAGAAAAAAAATATATTGCGGTACGATTTCCTCATATTCGCAAAAAGGGTATACTTTTTGAAAGAATTCAGGCGCAACCGGATTGTTACAGTTGCGGTGTATACGTGGCGGCATACATCACTACTATAAGGTTTGGGTGGAAACCCTTGCTTAGAAAACTGTTCCCATGACGTACAGCGGCTTCGTGAATATTATTGAAAATAATAGACTTTCGCCCTTCCCGATAGAATAGGATAGTAATAAGATAGTGCAGGGGTAGAGGTTTTAGTGGGTAGTATATCACCCCTTCTGTGTGGTATGAGTCCCACACTGCTCGAGCTTTCCCTCAGCCGAAGAGTGCGAAAGGGAATGTCTTGGGCGTACGTAAACGTATTTCCTCTTCCATATCATATCATTTTAACCAGAAAAATCTCTCCAATGCACTGATAAAAATTTCAATGAGAAAAAGTCAAAAATAAAAAAGTTTTATTGTTGAATTAGGATTAGTAACACCGATACGTTTCGGCTTCTCGCTTTGAATCCTTGGACCTCTCTCTCCTCCACTATCTGTCCCTTTCTATGTTCACGCTTGGCTCGTCCCGCATGTAAACACAGAATCGATACCTCGGCTGGATGAATGCAACCGAGATTGGGACACAGTGGAGTCCCTACCGCGGAAGACGGCCACAGGGAGGAAGAAGAGGCGGCAGGGCCCGCGCTAAGAATTATTTTATATCATTTTCATAATTAATCGATTAAATAAATCATCCATTTAAAAAAAATCATTGTCAGTATGTATAATCTGCCTTCCTATTTTAGTTAGTATGTATTTTAATTTTATTTAGTTATGTAAGTGGCTGTAGTTCTGAATACGACCGATCGCCGATCAAGATGAAATTTTGAGGGGTAGAGGGGAGGGGAGAGGGGACCCCAAATATAAAGTGGTATCTTCGGCTTCCTATTAGTTTCCGAGATATTAATTAAAAACTTTCGTACAATGCATAGAATTTTTCCTATACCTAATTCTCAAACGGGACGCTTCCACTGTTCAATAAATGATCACAAACGGCAACACTTATAAGATTTGATGGTTTCGTTAGCTACCTCTATTCCATAAATGTACTACCGCTGACCTTGCAAGGATACGAGCGAACTTTTTGGAGCTGCCATTAATACCTATTTCGATTCCCTAACTCCACTGTTACACTCGATCAAGACAGTAACAATGAAAGTGAACAGGACAGTGATAATGAAGACGAACAGAACATACAATCACCACAAGAACAAATAAAATACAAGTTACAGTGTTTAAAATACCACATCATGCGAGCAAGCTGTTTAACAACAGAATTACAAGATCTTACTTCTTCATAGGAAAACATACATATTAAGGTAAGGGTGAAATTGCAATTTTCTTATTTCTTATTTTTCACTCAATCTTACAACCTAAATATAAACCGATTTATATCGTGTTTAGCTTCATTTTAATCAGCAAAATCTCCCCCACATGATAGTGTTAGAAAATTTGAAATAGACGAACGGTTGAGGCAGGCCATGTGCGTTCTGTCAGCGCGTTTCTCCTCTTTAAGGGGAAGTCCTTTAACTTGGGGGTGTCATAAACAAAAAGGGCATACTGTCGAAGGCGTTCTCACGACAGAGGATTTTTGGGACGGCAGGGCATTCTCGTTCTGACCGTCGACTTGTACGAAGCAGTCGAAATACAGAGCAAAGTCAATTTTAGCAAACGCTCACAGAGTTTTATTTGATTTCTCCAAATCATAATCCGCTCCGCATAATCTGATCTTACATATCAGAAGTGGGATTACCGTGATTTACCGCGATCTATCGGATCTATCGCGATCTACCGTGGTCGAATCAGTATAGATTTGGCGGTGTTTGTTGCACAATTTGCGATACTCGCGTACACTGTGTAGTGCAAGGACAGTGCAGTGTACAAACTAAACGAGTGAAACAACACTAAATTGTGCAAATAGTGAATAAGTGTATTTTATAAGTGTAGTTTAAATAACATTGAATATTCATTCAATTCTAGGGTAAAAACATTAGCGAAAATGAGTTGTGCATCTCAAAGTCGCGAGCGTGACGGAGCCGACGGCACTGAGAAGAGATCGTTGGAGGAGCGCCTCGAAGGGCTAGAAAATTTAATGACGGAATTTCTACGTCGATCGAAATCACGCGCGCCATCATACGCGTCGCGACGGCGGGAATCACGTGCGCGGTCGCGAAGCGCGAAACGGAGGACGTCTCGGGACAGCCGTCGACGATCGCGAAGTTCGCGAAGACATGAATCGAAATCGCGAAGCCGCGAAACGAGGTCCCGCAGTCCGCGAGCAGTGGAGTCAAGGCCACGAAGTGTACGTGAAACAACCCGCCAGGAACGAACGGAGGAAAGTCTGGTGACGAGAAGCACTGCGTCGAGCAGGAGGTCGCCGATACACGCGCGTCCCGGTGACGAGAATCTCATCCCAGTTTACGATCCCTTGAAGGAAGATTTATCAATTGAAAACTGGGTGAGGCATGTTGATGATCTGGCGCACCGCTTCGACTGGGACGATCGAAGTGTAATGCGGTTGATCGCAACCAGGCTGCGAGGGCACGCTCGACAGTGGTACGATACCCGCATGCGAGTGGTTACCACCTGGGCCGCGATTAAGTGCATTTGGTGGCACAATTTCGAAGGGCCATGCCTTTCTCAAAGCTGTTGCGCGAAGCCGACTTGTACGAGGCAAAACCGGGGCAATCGCTGGGAGACTACTGCTTCCAGAAAATTAATCTCATTCGACGCCTGGATGTCGCGCTGAATGACGAGAAGATTGTCGACATGGTAATTTATGGGATACCAGACGAAATCATAGCCCGAACCATAAGATCAGCAAAGCACGCCGATCCAGAGGAGCTGTACGCGGCTATGCGCGCAATGGGCGATATGCCAGGAAAAGAAGAAAAGAAGCAGAAACAAGAACGCCAGGGAGCAGTCCGTCCAGCAGCGATAAAGGCCGGCGGAAGCGAAAAGGCACGACCGATCACCTGTTTCAATTGCAGCAAGGCAAGTCACATGGCAAAGGACTGCAGGAAACCGAAAATAGAATGCAGCCTTTGTAAGAAGCTAGGACATAAGCGAGAGGATTGTCCGCAAAAGGAGGTAAATATGGTACAGACTATTAAAACTAGTACTAACATTTACCAGGTATATGTTCGCGTTAACGGTCATAAGGGTAGAAAGCTTAGTAGATACTGGAAGCGCATGTACTATTATTCATTCGTCGATAGCGAAGAAATTTTGTATTAAAACGAAGATTATAGGAGATACAATATTTAGAGGATTCGCTAATCGTTCAGTAATAATCAATCAAGTCGCGCCAATTACGGTGAAGATTCAGAATGTAACGGCGGACGTAGACTCGTTTATTATTCCGGATGAATATACGGCGTACAACGTAATTCTTGGAAGGGATTTCTTACAACAAGAGCATATTGTAATGTTGAAACGGGGTAATCAACTCACTTTCAACGACAAAAGAAATTCAAGAGAACCGCAAATAATTTCTGCGATGGATATCTACGTTGTCGAAGTAGACCCGAAACTAAATTTGGGAAATATTGGGAAGAAAGAGCGGAAATTATGCATCGCGTTAATCGAGAAATTCCGTGATTGCATATCGTCGTCGATGCGAGATTTAGGAAAAACGAATACGGCCGCAATGGAGATTAAATGCCTTACGGATGAAGCGGTAGTATATCACCCTTATCGTCTTGCCGAACCGGAAAAGAAGATCGTTCGGGAAATAATCGCTGATCTGTTGAACAACGGAATCATCAGAGAATCTGATTCGCCTTATGCAAGCCCGATTACGCTGGTAAAGAAGAAGACAGGGGATACTAGGATGTGCGTGGATTATCGCAAATTGAATGTGTTAACTGTAAAGGACAAATATCCCTTACCCCTCATCGACGACCAGATTGACAAGCTAAGAGGCAATCGGTACTTTACGGGACTTGATTTAGCATCGGGTTATTACCAGGTACCAGTCGCGGAAAATTCCATTGCGAAGACAGCGTTTGTCACACCGGAAGGACACTATGAGTTTTTACGAATGCCTTTTGGTCTAACGAACGCGCCAGCCGTTTTTCAAAGGCTGATGAATAAGGTTCTAGGAAAGTTGAAAGATACAGCGGCATTTCCTTATATAGACGATGTCATAATGCCATCGAAAACGGTAGAAGAAGGCATTGAAAAGCTACGGGAAGTTTTAGAGGCCTTTCGAACACATCGTCTGACCCTTAAGTTGGAAAAGTGTTCCTTCTTTAAAGAAACGATCGAATGGGTCGTGAAAGAAGCGAACAAGGGGTGAGGCCAGGTCAACCAAAAATAGACGCTGTAAGAGACATGCCACCACCTGAAACGGTAAAGCAGGTACGTCAATTCCTGGGATTAGCCAGCTATTTCCGGAAATTTGTCAAGAACTTTGCGACGCTTGTGGAACCTTTGACGCGTCTCACACGCAAAAATGTACCGTTGCAATGGAAGGAACCGCAAGAAAATGCTTTTCGGCAGGTACAAGATAAATTAACATCGCGACCGGTGTTATGTATCTTTGATCCAGTTCGATCTACCGAACTTCATACGGATGCGAGTTCCTTAGGTGTTGGAGCAATATTGTTGCAACAACAAGAAGATGGGAAAATGGCAGCGGTTGCTTATTTTAGTAAGCAAACAACAGCGGACCAGCGATGCTACCATTCATATGAACTAGAAACTATGGCAGTTGTGTTCGCCCTACGATATTTCCGAGTATATTTACTGGGAATAGAATTAAAGTTGTAACGGATTGCAACGCATTGAGGACGACCTTTTCGAAGAAAGATTTATTGCCACGCGTAGGACGATGGTGGTTAGAAACGCAGGAATACACGTTTGAAATCATCTACCGACCGGGGACGAAGATGGCACATGTGGATGCACTTAGCCGAAATCCTCAGCCGGTCGGTCTCGAGGTCGCCTACGTGGACATTACAGAGGCTGAATGGATAACGTCGGCACAAATGCAGGACGAGCAATTGTCACGGGTTCGAACAATTCTCGCCAACGACGAAAAGTCACCCGAAACGAAACACTATTTTCAGGAATACGTGTTAAAGAAGGACAAGCTATACTGCCGGTTAGCAGGTAATAAAACGGCTTGGGTAGTCCCAAGGAACGCTAGGCTGCAAATATGCAGATTATGTCACGACGATGCCGGACATTTAAGCGTGGAAAAAACATTAGAGCGCATTCAACGGAACTATTGGTTTGCTGGTATGCGACGATTTGTTGATAAGTATGTGAAGGCGTGTTTGAGTTGCGCGTACTATAAGCATACTTCAGGAAAGAAGCAGTGCAAACTGAATACGATCGAGAAGGTACCGATACCGTTTCATACATTGCACATCGATCATGTAGGACCATTCGAGACGAGTAAAAAAAGGAAACAAATATTTACTCGTGATAGTGGATGCGTTCACGAAATTCGTGATCGCAGAACCAGTGAAAAGTCAGAAGACTCGTCACACTGAGAAGGTATTACTAAATTTGATGTACTTATTCGGTTGTACCGACGAGAATAATAAGTGATCGCGGAACGAGTTTCACGTCACAAAGGTTCGCTACATTGTGTGAGACATACGGCATTAAACACGTACTTAATGCGGTAGCCACACCAAGAGCGAATGGGCAATGTGAACGATATAATAAAACTATCGTTGACGCCCTAGCGACCACTTCAGCGGGTCAAGATTCACGAGACTGGGACGTCCAGGTAAAAAGGGTGCAGAGTGCAATAAACACCACGCACAACAAAAGTATTAATACGACGCCGATAAAAGCATTGATCGGATGTGATATGAGAACAGCAGCTGAAGGACCGCTACTGAGTGACGTACAAGAAGAAATGGATCGTTTGGATTTAGCCGCTTTACGAGAAAGTATTAGCGAGCACATTTCTGAAGATCAACGTAAGCAGAAAGAGCGGTATGACCGTACGCGAAAGGGAGCACGCAGGTATACCGCGGACGAACTGGTATTAGTACGAATAACCAGTGAACCTGCAACAGGGAGCAGCCGAAAGCTGTTACCTAAATACAAAGGACCATTCAAGGTTCGAGCGGTGTTACCGAACGACCGCTATGACGTAGAAGATCTACGAGAAGGGGTGAAACGATTACGAACAGTCGTTGCAGCCGATAAGATGAAGCCGTGAATTACGATCCAAGGGGATGACCACGAAGCTGAATGAAAGCGATTTTTATATATTTTTTATTAGGAACGTATATAGGGACTAAAGGTAGTTGCCGAGTAAGTTGAACGTTATCTCACATTTTGACTATGTTCACAGAAAGGAAAAGACAGGCCGAAGGTGTGAGCAGCACACCAACGGTAAAGAGAGAGAAGGAGAGGAAGGACCTTTGCCCGACGACCAGGCAGGATCCAGGGAGTGAGGGCGATGGCCTAAACACCTGATCGAAGGGGGACGACCAAAGGGGTATCGTCCACCATGGGTCCGAAGGGAACTACACAAGGGAAAGAAGGGTGCGACGGCGTCCCGGCACAAAGCGTGTCATAAGCGCCAAGGATAGATACAACGGTATTATAGGCAAACGGGAGTCATTCAGGGCATCAACAGTAAGACTCGACACCAAACCAGACAGATACAAGGTGTGTCTCAGGTAGGTTGGTGGCGAGCAAAGGATGCAACGAGCATCATGAAGTAAGATTCCACACCGAACCAGACGGACACAAAGTGTGTCTCAGGCAGGGTGGTGACGAGCAAGAGATGCAACGTGCATCATGAAGCACCGAAGGGATACGATGGTATCCATAGTCGATCGTAAGCAACACGACGGTATCGTGTTACGACGACAAACTTCTACTTTCAGCAAGATAAAAAAAAAAAAAATAATTGAATTGTAAGTCTGAGGACAGACCTAGCGTCAGTATGGCCGAATGTTAGAAAATTTGAAATAAACGAACGGTTGAGGCAGGCCATGTGCGTTCTGTCAGCGCGTTTCTCCTCTTTAAGGGGAAGTCCTTTAACTTGGGGGTGTCATAAACAAAAAGGGCATACTGTCGAAGGCGTTCTCACGACAGAGGATTTTTGGGACGGCAGGGCATTCTCGTTCTGACCGTCGACTTGTACGAAGCAGTCGAAATACAGAGCAAAGTCAATTTTAGCAAACGCTCACAGAGTTTTATTTGATTTCTCCAAATCATAATCCGCTCCGCATAATCTGATCTTACAATAGTAACATATTAACAAAAAGTATAAAATAAAAAACTTTTTTATATGCATTAGTGTGGTCACACTGACACGGGGCATTTAAACGAAGGCGACGAAAGCACCACAGATCTCTAAAGGAAGCCGCTACGTCTCTGATTACACTTCGACTCGCTGGTCGAAGGGGGATTCCCCTAGTGGTGGGGATAAAAATGTATCATTTATGGAATAGACTCAAATAAGCATTTATCGAGTTTTCACTGTATAATCCTTTCTCATACTGGCATTAGCGATTCTGATGTGTTTCATTCGTGTGATTCTACGTTCATTCAGAAGCGCTTACAATTAGTGCCAAAATGAGAGAACATGTTACAGGATTGCCTCGTAATAAGCAACACGCTCGGGTCTGGCCTGTTGCTTATTACGGATCAGGTACGCTATTCGGCTCGACTTTATTCTCGAGCGCATCGAGGGGTAACGCGTTGAAAAAACAGGGGGGTTCCGTGTCGCGGCAAACTATAAAGTGATCGGTCGAGCAGCGGTGTTATTCTTCGGAGAAGGATAGAACATAACATGCTTTCTTATTTTAGCAGTAGTAAAATCGGATGAATGGAATATGTAGTAAAATCGCACGAATGGAACACGCTCCAATTCCTGATTCGTGTCACACTTTCTCTTATTTTTTGACAATTATTTTAATATTAACATATACCCACATATGTATGTATTGTGTTGTTATTGCTATTATAGTTAATAAGTTATAAATAATACATAGGATACAGTTTTGATTTGAAATAAGCAACTGTTTTCAAGTAGGTAATATAAATGTTATGTATTTGTATAGCACGCGGCTAGCATTCCACCTGGCGGGCAGCGCGTAAGTGAATTGGCGAGACGCAATTGTTTCTCTCCGTCTCCGAGAATTCGTGTAATGGCGACAGACATGAACCTAGTGTTAATAAGCAAAACGCATTCGTGATTGACCAAGTCCCCATCCCGGGTTCTTTGCGATACCCAACAATTGGCGACGAGGATGGGATTGGGGATAAAGTCGTTTTCCAAAAATTATAAATAAAGTAGTGCGAACAAAAAGACAAATAGTGCACGTGGAAAATCGGGAGACCACGTGGCGGCCGGCGTCCACGTTACACAAAGATTACGCAGTTACATTACAAGGATGGCTGAGCAGGTCATCCTCGGGAACGTGGCCATCGATACGTTCGACCCTACAACAACGAATTGGAAAAGGTGGCTACAACGGTTTGAAGGGGCAATTACGGTCTTCGGCGTGCCCGAAACAAAGATGGTAGCGTAGTTGCTGCATTTCATTGGCTCGAAATCTTTCGATATAATCTGCGACAAATTAGCGCCAGCCGATCCGTACAAGAAAACGTACAAAGAGCTCACCGAGCAATTAGAGGAATTTTATGCACCGGCCCCGCTTGAGGTGGCCGAAAATTTCCGTTTCCACCAACGTAAGCAACAAGATGGCGAAAGCATTCAACAGTTTGTCGCAGCTCTACACAAGTTGAGCATCAATTGCAATTTTGGCCAGTATCTGCAGACGGCGTTGAGGAACCAATTCATTTTTGGCGTAACGAGCAGACGCGTGCAATCACGGTTGTTGGAGACTAAGAATCTAACATTTGAAAAAGCGGTAGAGGTAGCAATTTCAATGGAGCTATCGGAAAAAGACGTAAACCAGATACAAGCGGGACCCCAAGGGGTGGACCAGATAAGCCACAAGGAGACACACGTATCCAAGAAGAACAAGCAGCCACAGCCTAGAAATCCTCCTGAGGGAAGACCGAATAATTTCAAGCGTAATTAAAAGCCTGTTAGTAATAGTTCTAGTACTAATGTTTCTTGTTTTAGATGCGGCGGAAGGCACTTAGCCACAAAATGTACACTAAATAGAAATATAGTTTGCAAAAATTGCGGTATTAAAGGTCACTTACAGAAAGTTTGTATGCGGCGAAATCGAGCGGCAACGAATCAAGTAGACGAAATATTGTGGATGCACGCAGATCAACGAAAGTACAGGGAAAAATTCTACGTTACTGTAAATATTGAAAAGAAACAGGTACGTTTCGAGGTTGATAGCGGCGCTGCAGTAACCATTGTAAGCAAGCATTTCCTTAAGAATAATTTACCGAATATTGAAATGAAGAAATCAAACTTACAACTAATCACATATTGCAAAACCACAATTAAGTTCAAGTTCGATACCAAAATATTACTAAAGTATTACATATGTATATAGTGGACTCAGACCGTGAACCATTAATGGGTCGTGAGTGGATTCGTCACTTGCAAGTGCAACTGAGTAACACATTGCATTCATTAGCTACAAATACGTTACAAACAATACTTGAGGAGTATGAAAAAAAACTAATTCCAAATTCGACAAAAATTAAAAATATCCAAGCACGGTTAACTCTTAAAGAGGGCGCACAACCGGTATTTCTTAAAGCACGGAGAGTTCCATTTAAGTTAATGCCATTGGTCGAGCAAGAGATAGAAAAATTAGTTCAAGAAGACATTTTAGAAAAAGTAAACACAGCAGTGTGGGCTACGCCCGTAGTACCGGTGTTAAAAAAGGGAATGCATTACGCTTATGTGGAGATTTTAGTGTTACGATAAACAAGCATTTGCAAATCGACGAACATCCACTGCCTACGATTGACGAACATTTCAATGCTCTTACGAATGGGGAAAAATTTTCGAAAATTGATTTAAAAAATGCGTACCTACAGATGGAGGTACATCCGGACCATCAAGAATTACTGACTCTAAATACACATCGCGGGTTATACAAATGTAAACGCCTTTTATATGGCATTGCTTCTGCCCCAGCGATTTGGCAAATGGAAATTGAAAACATTCTAAAGGGAATACCGGGAGTTTCAGTCTTTCTTGATGATATTAAAATAACCGGGTCAAATGATCAGGAACATTTACAACGCCTTAAGGAAGTGCTTACACGTTTAGCCGAATGTAATATACGTATTAATAAGGAAAAGAGCGAATTTTTTAAACAAGGCATTAATTACTGCGGTTATTATATTGATAAGTACGGGATACATAAAGTAAAAGAGAAAATCGAAGCAATCGAGAAAATGCCCAAACCACAAAACATTACGGAATTACGAGCATTTCTTGGAATGATCAATTATTACGGTCGGTTCATGCAAAATTTAAGTACAATTCTCGCACCACTACATAAATTATTAGAGAAAAAAGGGGGTCGAGAAGTTGCGTTTAAGTGGACAGCAGATTGCGAAAAAGCATTTATTGCTGCGAAAAAGGAATTTATGAACGATAAAGTTTTAGTGCATTTTGATCCGGGTCTCCCTCTCGTGGTAGCCTGTGACGCGAGCTCTTACGGCGTGGGGGCCGTTCTTTCGCATAAATATCCAGATGGTACAGAGCGAGTAATACAATATGCATCGCAATCGTTATCTCGTACTCAAAGAAAATATTCACAAATAGACAAAGAAGCGTATGCAATTGTTTTTGCGGTAAAAAAGTTTCACCAATACTTACTAGGAAACCAGTTTACGTTGTATACGGACCACCGACCACTCGCGCAGATTTTTTCGCCGGGAAAGGCATTGCCTGTGCATAGTGCAATGCGTATGCAGCACTACGCTATTTTTCTACAAGCATTCACATTCGATATTAAATACAAAAATACAAAATTACATGCTAATGCAGACGGACTATCACGGTTACCTATTAGAATAAAAAATGAATTTGAACAAGACGTTATTGATGAGTACGAGATTAACATGATTGAGTCATTGCCAATTACCGTTAAAGAGTTAGCGAGAGCGACGAAGGAAGACAAGGAATTACAAATTTTGAAAAACGGGCTACTTGGAGGGGGAGTGGTTAACATGCATGATCGATTTAACATCCCCCAATCGGAATTTAGTTGCCAGCAGGGAATAATCTTGCGTGGGGCTAGAGTGCTTGTGCCACGAAGCTTGCGGGGGGAAGTTCTTCGGGAGTTGCACAAAGAACATCTTGGAATAGTGAAAATGAAGAGCGTGGCTAGGCGTTTTGTTTGGTGGCCAGGGATTGATCGCGATTTAGAAAACACCGCAAAAGACTGTACAAACTGTAATTTAGTTCAAAACAACCCGCCGAAGGTTAAAACGGAAGAATGGGAATCTGCGAGTTTCCCTTTTCAGCGAGTTCACGTAGATTACGCGGGGCCATTCATGGGCCATTACTTTTTTATCCTAGTAGATGCGTTCACTAAATGGCCAGAGGTTTACGTAACCAAAGATATGACAAGTGATACAACTATACAAAAATGCAGACAGATATTTAGTACGTTCGGAATCCCGGAAACATTGGTATCCGATAACGGGCGAGCTTTCATTTCGTATGAATTCCTCCAATTTTTGAAACTTAACGGAATCAAACACCAAACTACAGCGCCGTTCCACCCAGCTACGAACGGACAAGCGGAAAGATTTGTGCAGACATTGAAGGCGGCGCTAAAAAAAAGATTTCAGACGACGCATGCAAATAAGTTGGAACTAATCAAAGCAACACAAAGTTTCTTACTACGTTACCGAAACGCAGCACACCAAGCTACAGGGGTGTCGCCGGCAGAAAAGATGTTTAACCGCCAACTACGGACGCGTTTCGACTTATTATTACCGAGAAACGAAAACCCAGTTGGAAGGGAAGAAGTGTTACAAAACGTACGAGCATTTCAAGTAGGAGATAGAGTACAATGTAGGAACTATTATGGAAAAGTTAAATGGATTTTCGGAAGGATCAAACAAAAATTGGGAAACCTAAACTATATAATCCAACTGGACGATGGACGAAGCTGGAAACGGCACGTGGATCAAATACGTAAAACAGGAAATGTTCCAACTCAGCGCATAATGTCTCGTGAAAATTTATACGACGAACCAGTAGAAGCAACGACCCAACGACGAGACGAAGAGGTTTCGGATACAGAAACACAGCTACCGGGAGACGGGACACCGCGACCACAAGAAACGCCGCGAAGATCGATGCGAAGACGTGCGGCTCCAGAGCGTTTTGGAGAAGCCATACCGTATTAAAATGTTATTCTTTAAATTAAATTAAAATCCATTATGATCGTTTTGCGTGAGACCGCCTACGTATCTACGTACCTCTTTTTTATACTGTGCTACAAGGTCTTTGAAAAAGCAACAGTTTTCGCACTGTGATGTGCGTGAGCTCATTGACCGGCTCCGGTCACGCGGTGGCGTTCTCCTCTCGGACGTACCTTGGGACCGGCCCCGGTCCGAGTCCGCATTCCCGATGATGCTTTTCGAGAGCGGCTCCGGTCACGTCGAGGAGTATTTGCCGGATCCCGTGACGGAGTCCGCCTTCCCGATGTTTCTCGAGACCGGCTCTGGTCACGCAGGGGAGATTTTTCTTTCGCACTTGCGGCTTCTTTGTTATCCATCTAAAAACGAGTCGAAGAAACAGTGAAAGCATTGCATGTAATTTGAAAGTAGAATAGAAGAGTACACGTTTATGAAGTTTGTATATTCGGGTATAATACAGGCTTCTTTTAGTCAAAATTTAGCACAGTTAGGGAATCTGTACATTTCTAAATGCTGGAATTTCTACTTTTGAGGTTCAGAAATTGTTTAATTTTCATCACTTGTCTTCAGTTTTAACTAAAGAAAACCTATATTGTACCTGAATGTATATACCTTTTATAGACATATCGTGGGTAAATTATAACATAACTTTCTTATTCCTCGTGAAAATAAATACACGAATCTTTGAGCGTAAGAAATACACGTACACTCAAAAAATCACAGTTGATATTAGATTTTGCACAAAAATTACATAAATACTATGACGGTAATGAAACTTTATCCGGAATGTGTCTAAATACACTTTTGGGTTGAAAGTAAAATGTAGAAGTGTGTCAGTTATTGTGAATGTGGCGCCGGTTTAAATTAAACAAAAAAAAACGAACTTTACATTTGTTATGTATTATGTTGATATAATACGTAATAAATTCGCTAAATCAACAATATGTATCCATGCCCCAACTCATGATACGATAAAAGATAAAATAATTTCTAACAAAAAATACAACCCACTTCAAAATGCACCAAAAAGTATGAAAAAAATTACTGAAATGTAATAAACGGAAAATTTGGGATTCGACCACTTTCATATTACCAGTGCATATAGTGAAAAAGACAGGGGTAGTAAGCGTGAAGGTACTTACGATGTTGACTTGCTGACGGTCACTGTTTTTCTGACGATCCAGCCTTTGCTGTCCTCAAGGGTGGACAGGGCCCAAATTGCCTTTCTCACTCACTCGATATTTTGTATTTCACTTGCACCAAAGACAGAGGGATACGTCAGCGGCCCGCATGAAAATTCGAATGCGCAAAGGTATGAAAACAAGTGTTCCTTTGCCGGTAACAAGTGGGAAAGGATAACTGTAGAACGAAATATGAATTCTTCCCTAATAAAGTGGTTGATACGTCAAAAGTATACGCACAGGATAATAAAAAATTCTTTCCAGTGCATATTTTTGCATTAAAAAGTATCCCCGAAAGTACATACTCTAAATGTAAATGTATTAGTATGTAAATATATCAGTATACACTACTCCTAATAAGAAAGAGAGGAACAGGACGCATACATCCATCCTGTTCCGTTCTGTTTATCTTTCGTTCTGCGTCTCAGCATCTTTGATCTGTGCTCAGCGTCTGCTGATCAATTTTTTGTCGCTTGCACTACGCTGCAGACGCAGAAAGAAATCGAACTGCGCAGATATTGATATATCAAATTATTTCATTTCTGCGTAATTCAAAAGTGCAGTGACAATCAGTGTGTGTGACCATTACCACGGAAGTAAAAAACGAGGGCACAGAAATAAGCGCTATTTGAAGATTACAGTAAAAGCTGGATATATGCAACAGAGATTGGGACCCAGACCTTGCATATATCCAGCCGAGCGAGGTGTCGAATCTCGGGTTACACGCGACGTCCAGCCAAGCGTGAACGTAGAAAGGGATAGACAGTGGAGGAAAGAGAGAGGTCCAATGATCAAAGGAAAGAGCCGAAACGTATCAGTGTGACTAATACTAATTCAATCATAAAACTTTTTTTTAATGAAACTTTTACTAGCGCATTTGTGAGATTTTTCTGATTAAATTGGTACCAAACACGATATAGTTTCAATTATAATTACTTGCTAAAATTGATGTTAAAAGTTGGCGAAAAGCAAAAGAGGGTTGGAAATGAAAACCAGCCGCGGTGTCGGTTCTGCTTTCAAACGTTGCATATATCCAGCCGAGGTGTCGATTCTGGGCATTTAATGTTGCATATATCCAGCCGAGGTGTCGATTCTGAGTCCGTACGCATCGTTTGTATTTAGCCGCGATGCCAATTCTGCGTTCCTACACATCATTTAGACAGGCCGTACACCAAAGATGCATCAAACACGCAACATGCAACACGCGACGGAAGGTAAATACCGCGCAAATAAAATTGTTTAAATTTTTCAGGATTAAATTTGCTGCACTGGTTTACGCAATTTAGCAACATGTAACATTTACATTACGACGCATGTTGTATGCTTATTGGCTTATCGTATAGTGCTCATCGAGGGGATAAAAAGTCTGAAAGGAACCATGTGCCGGAAATCAACCCTTCCCCTAAAAAAAAGCCGTCAAAGCTTCCCTATACGTTAATGCATTAAGGGGGTAGACACGGCACGTGATCTCTCCGATTCGAGACGTCGGTATTACAGCAGTTTTTTCGTTGGGCCTGGTGGAGCCACTTGCGTGGTCTGTTACGAATTTGATAGGTTTAATTCTCAGCTAGCGTGCGCGCAACACGATCTAGGAAGGCAACAGCGCCTCAAGTATTTTTACAAACACATTCAAACGCTCATCTCGCCAGAGGCATCGCGACAATACGGCTGAAGAACAAAATCGAAACATTGACGCGTGTTTAGAGTGAGATGTACGGCGATCATGCTATCCTTCTTTGAACCTAAATGACAGAATTGTCCCGCTCCGGTAAATTCTGACTGACTGAACGCATGGATTTTATATAGCGCATCGTAGCACGCCTCGCTGCTGAAAAATACATACATATATGCCTACACTGAAGAATCGAAGGAACGTGCAATCTGAGAATTTTTTTAGAAACACTTATTGGCTTCTTTAAATAAATGTTTTTTAATTCATAAAAGCATACAGCGTCACGCAATTGGGACGGTTTATATCTTGAATTTGGTAAGAGATAGGAAAAAACTGTTCGTGTAAAAGTTCAATGGTATGATAATGTTTATTTTTCTGACTTCATTTTCTTCGTGAATGCAACGATGCACTAAAAAAATGCAGATGCGCTTTTTATTGATGTAAATAGAATTGCATTTTTTTCTCTACTCGTATCAACTCCTTGAAACATTCTGCATAAAAAAGTACTATTAGAACTAATAAATGGAGAGGCCTCGGCTCCTTCTCTCATCTCCCCTCGCTACTATTCCCTCTCACTATTTTGCTGACGCGCATATATCTAACAGTACAATGTTTAAAAAACTAATATTTCATGAGATATCTCATACTTTTCATATGTCTTACCATTCAACTTTTACATCAATAGGTTTTTCCTATCTCTTACCAAATTTAAGATATAACTCGTCCCAATTGCGTGTCGCTTGTATTTCGAGAAACCTATAGTAACTTTGTTTTTCCGAAACTAATAAAAAATACAAAGGAGTCAATATTCTGAGTGAATACAAATAATTTAAATAAATAAATATCTCGTATACAACTTATATAAACGTTTGCAGAATTATTGTAAAGAGGAGGTGTATTCTTCTTTTGTTACACCTCCTCTTTGAGCGAGGTTTGTTATGGGGTGCTGTGAAAAATCCAGGCGGGCGTCAGTCAAAACCTAGCGAAAAGGGACAATCTCAACATTCAGAATGAGAGAAGGACAGCATGACTATAGTGCGTCTCACTCGGCGTTGTTGCCTTTTTCGCTTGCTTTCGCTTGCCTTGAGTCGAGTGACGTAACCAAGCTAACGCCTGGTTTTGGCTACGATTCCAAATCGGCAGCCTTCTTAGTTAGACGCCACCTTATAACTATTAGCTGCACTGAATTTGTCACATGAATTGCTCTGTATTATCCACAAAATGGCGGAACTGGTCTGTGAGAATGCTTTTACGGGCATCCGTTATTCATCCTTATTTCGCAACAAATGAAGACAAAATAGATCTTAAATTACAGGTAAGGGTTGTGGCTAGGCCGGTCAACTCATGATTTCAATCACAGCACTCTTTTAGTGGTCTAAAAATGCTTCGATTCCACGAATGCATTTTGTCGATTTTTTACCTCCACTTTAGACGCTTATATTACTAAACATCAACATAATCCCACTGAAACATGAGTTGACCGGTGTGCATTGGACCTTCCTCTTTCGAATAAGCCCTCACCCAGCCCTAAATGTTCTCATACAAGGACGAATAACGGAAGCGCGTAAACCCATGTTTATGCCCATTTTTGCCGGTAATGTCAACGCGCTACTATTACCCGTGTCTACCCCCTTAAGGGCACAGACTCCTTGTGCCATGACCTGTATGCGTGCACTCACACAATCAACGAAAAGCATGCACGTATACGCCATGCGTGAGAGAGACACTCGATTTCGTAGATTTCGTTTTTCGTCTCGATAATTGCAGAAATGAAATTTTCGCGGGTACAGCACCCACGAGTAGACTTCACCACAGGGTGGTCTGGTCCGTTTCAACGCTAATAAACACCATACGTTGTGAAAAATGGTATTTTCGACACTGTAAGATTGAGACAGACGCTGTTGTAAGCAGACAACATGGCTGCCGAATGCTGCGTTCGGCTGCATTTTACCAAATATTGGACGATTTAATGGTTTTCTCACCCATAGCACACCAGACCACCCTTCCTTGAACTAGCACAATGTCACTGAAATTCAATTTTTCACAATTTATCACTTCTGGAAGACGTAAAACGAAATTTACGATTTGCACGCATCAGACGTCAAATAGACGGAAGAATAGTTCACTGATTTTCCGTCAGAGGCATTTATGGTATATTTGACCACGTTATCATCGGGGTCGATAAAAACACAAATCAGTCGATAAATGTAAATTCTAATTTGACACCACAAACGGCTACGCGAATATAGCCACAAGTATGGCATAGTTGCCGCAACGTATTAAGACTTCTGTCACGCTGTTGCCACATCTGTTACAATTGCAACAGGCTCGAGCCGATTTTGATTCCTGCCAGACATAGAAAAGAATAGGGCGCTCGAAAGAGAAAGAGGTCCGAGAATGAAACAATACATGTACTAATGTGTGCAACAATCAAACTTTTTTATTCATATTTATAATCATGTTTTTTTATTAATTAAATGACAGATAGAATACTTGAAATGGTATGCCAGAAAAATGAATTATAAAACTTGCACCATATACAGTGAAAACTCGATAAATGTACATAACTATTGCCGGTCAACTCCGCAACTGTTATGGAATAGGAGAATCACTTTTCAAATTTGATTGCCTAGTCAGTAAACACTGATTAGAAAGAGTCAGTAGCTAAAGACGAAAGAGGGACTGAAACCGGGATTTATTGCCTTCATTTAAATGTCCCGTGTCAATGTGACCATACTAATGCACAGAATAAAGTTTTTTATTTGGTACTTTTTGTTAATAAAAATTTCACTATCATGTGGAGAAGATTTTTCTCATTAAAATGAAGCTAAACACAATATAAATCGATCAACATTTAGTAGCATAATATTGGAGTTGTGCTTGCGAGTCTTTCTCTCTTTGTTTATCCTTCTTGCGCTATCCTTTTCTATGTTCGGAAACATCAAAGAACGACGGATTCGTGGTGCTGGTAGGGGTGGAATGAATGAAATAATACACATAACGTAAGTACGCGACCATAAGACTTATAGGAATGAAAACTACCTGACATAATAATTTCAAGAAGAGAATAAGAAATAAAGAAATGAATAATGAATTTTAATATAATTCTGTCACACTTAGGATGGGACGCCCTGTATATGCAGGTGCAATTATATTAAAATTCATTATTATATTTCAGATGAAAAAAATTTCAATAACACGTGGCTGGAGTGACTGTCATGGTAATCGACGATGTAGACGTCGCGGAGAAAGAAGAGGCATTGTTTCTATTTATTGATTATATTTCAATCAATAAATATTGTATATTATAGATCAATTTACATGTCTTTATTTTTCATTCCTTTCCTGAAATTATTAATGCCATATAGTTTTTATTCCTATAAGGTTTATAGTCGCGTACGTTATGTGTATTACAGAGTCTCATCGAATCTGTCGTAGCGTGTGACTATATTTCCGCCGATCGGCCCTACGTTGTTTCATTCATGATACTCCTTCTCTTTCTCTCGCGCTATCCTTTTCTATGTCCGCCAGGAATCAAAATCTCGCTCGGCTCGAGCAAATTCATTTTGCTAGATGGTCACAGATGCGGCAACACCGCGATAGAACTCTCAAATGATGTGATTTGGCAACTATGCCACCTCACTTTCGTTTCTTATTCTGCATAATGACGTTAGATGTCACACCGTCAAATGTCGAATTTCTCAATTATGTGTTTTCACGATTGCCCGATTCTTTCCAATGGCGCTTACATCGATTCGGAGGAGGCCTCGAAGGAGTCTGTGCCCTTAAACGTTGTGTCGCGCGGTACCCCTCTCCAGTGATCTCGGCGCGTCAATCTCGCGTATTGCTCGAATTTCATGCTATAGGACAATTCTTGAATTTCAATCACAATGCCAGCATATAGGAAAGTTGAATTTTAAGAAAGCATATTTAAAAACACAAAATAGCTACTGCGTTTAAATGAAAATAAAAATGAATTTATTTCACTGAAGTTTTGCACTTCGAATATAAACGCAAGATAAATCTTTAGTTTTATCATTTCACAGTTCGTTAACACATCGCAGTTACGCAGTTAATGCATCAGTTAATTATTACGCAAAGGACTGCATCAAACATTTGAATCTCGTGAAATATATCATTATTTATTGATATCATTATTGATTATGGTTGCAATTTGCAAAAGACAATATAAATGAGTTTTATTCGCAGAAGTTTTGCATTTAAAATATAAATGCAAAGGTTGTTGATCGAGGAATAAAAAATCATATTACTCGCTGCACCATTTGTCTTGTCTCGGAAATGAGGTTTTTAGTGAACCGGATATAACAAATCAGCTCGTTGTCTCCGAGAGTGATGATAAAATTCTATTAGTTCTGGAAATCTTTTTATTTATAATGTGCGTATATTTTGTAGTCAAATTCAAGGTTGAAAGCATCGGCTCCACATAGTAACAGGTCGTGATCCCAGCTTCCCCACTAAGCATTTTATTTTCTCGTTCTTCCACTTTTTTTTGCTACTGCTTGTTTCCTTTCTCTTTTCGTTCCGTTCTTGCTTTCTCTCTTTCCTACTTCCTTCTTTCTTAGTTCCGTCTTTCCTTCCTTCGTTCGTTCCTTCATTCCATTTTTCTTCCTCTCTGCCGCTCTTTGCTTCTTTCCTTCTTTCTTTATGCCTGGAGGTCGAGCGTCATAAAAAGTATCGGATCAGCATTACACGTGAATTGGTGTCGGTTCTATGCGAACGGCCACTCGGTTGTTGAACTTGTAGATGTGGCGTTTACCCCATCTCTATTCTTCTCCCTGTTTTCCTTGTTTCCTTTCTTTCTTTCCTCTGTAGTTTTTATGATTTCAATAGGAGACGCCTCCATCTCGCACGGTTTCGAACTCCGTAAAGAGGCAGTTTATTCGAAGCCACGGAAGGGCAAACATGCCAAAATATAAGAACATACGTGTTATGTTTCGTGCTATTGACGAAGCGGGACGAAATTATACTTTAGCTTGTAAGATTTATCTTGATTTAGTGCGGAACAATGGGCGACGATTACACCCCAACGAAATTCCTAATAGACGAGATTTTGCGCGACTAGATTATCAATTCGGGGAGCAGGAAATCGTGATGCAGCTTACTACAAGACGTAACGGAACAGGTCGACCTCGAATGCATTGGCAGAAAGAAGAAAAAGTTATAGCTCTCGCAAGAGCTTATCCACTGATGGAGTTACGGAGCATCGCGAGAAGAGTAGGAATCTCGCACATGACAGTGCGGCGTATAATACGCGAAGAAGGTCTGCGACCATATAAAATTCGACGTGTCCAAGCCCTACGCCCTAATGATTATGCCACACGGCGAGAATTTTGTAACTGGATGTTACATAAACAGCGACACGATCCACGCTTTTTGGAACGTGTCCTATTCACGGATGAGAGCAGCTTTTCGAGTAGCAACATCCTCAATCGGCAGAATGCAAGGATTTGGGCGTACCGCAACCCCCAAGATGGAGCAATTTAATCAAGGAAGATTCACCGTTAATGTCTGGGCAGGCATCATTGGCAACCATATTATCGGCCCGATCTATTTGCCGACACGGTTAACCAGTGCAATATATCTTCAATTTCTAAGATCGAAACTCTTGAGTGATCTGCGGCACATCATTCCGCGAAGTCAATGTAATTCAACCTATTTCATGCACGATGGTGCTCCACCACACTCCAGCCAAATGGTGCGACAGTTTCTAAATCAAATGTTTGGATCGCGGTGGATAGGACGAAGACCTGCTCCCCATGTGTGGTCTCCCCGTTCACCGGATTTGACACCACTGGATTTCTTCCTCTGGGGAGGCGTGAATGACGTCGTTTATCGCTCAGGTGGGGAAATTTCATCGGTCCCACAATTGAAACGACGGATTGAATATGCATTCAACCAAATTAAATCCACTCGTAACATCGGCGAGAAGATATCAAGAAATATGGAGCAGCGTGTGCGTGGCATGTTTGTGCAACCGTGGTGGTCACATCGAAGCGAGCACGCAGGCACGGCTTCTGCGTACGATTCGTTACGACGCACAGTGGTTCGAATGGTTGATTTAGATGGACAAAAATCATTTTCGAATTAATAAAAACAAATTGTTTTTATGTAATCTAGAATAACCATAGATTAAAATTCTAATATTGTAAGACCTTCCAGCCTTTTCGTAAATGTGTACAGACTAGGCAAAGTACTATGTAAGAGCGGACAACTCATCGCTAGTCAATCGAGCGCATTTCCATGGTCGACTGGAATACACAGTCTGTCCCATTTCCGATGAGACTGGTTTAAATTAATAGCCGATTGCAACGATATCTCTGATTCATCTATTGATCTTTGTAGACACGTCTTTCATCTATCTTTACATCGAGAAATGAAAAGAACATTGAAAAAGTCAGCCAAATTCTGCGCTCTGACCGTTGTGTGTCCGCGAGACTTATTGAAGAGCTGACTGGCATTCCTAAGAGTGTAGTCCATCGCATTCTGACCGAGGATTTGGGAAAGAAAAAGATCTGCGCGCGATTTGTTTCACATTCTCTCTCGGAGGAGTAAAAAGACATGAGAGTGAGTCATTGCAAGGACATGAAATCTGCCAAAGAAAAAGACCCTGCATTCATGTCATCCATCGTAACTGGCGATGAAACATGGTGCTTCCGATACGAGCCACTCACCAAAAGGCAGAGCGCGACATGGAAGTCATCAGATGAGCCGAAAGAGAAGAAAGTGCGGATGCAGAAGAGTCGAATCAAGACGATGCTCACCGTTTTTTTCGATTCCAAAGGCATTATCCATAAGGAATTCGTTCCAGAAGGTCGGACTGTGAATGCTGAACATTATTTGGGTGTTCTGAAGAGATTGTGGGACAGAATT